>NC_052345.1:3492557-3512557 GCF_016432855.1 Salvelinus namaycush
AGAGAGAGAGAGAGGGAGGGATAGAGCGGAGGGAGAGAGGAGTGAGGGAGAGAGAGAGAGAGAGAGAGAGGCAGGGGTAGAAAGAAACAGAGGGAGAGAGGAGTGAGGGAGACAGAGGTGAAAGATGAGAGAGAGGGATAGAAAGAAACAGAGGGAGAGAGGAGTGAGGGAGACAGAGGTAAAAGATGAGAGAGAGGGATAGAGAGGAGTGAGGGAGACAGAGGTAAAAGATGAGAGAGAGGGATAGAAAGAAACAGAGGGAGAGAGGAGTGAGGGAGACAGAGGTAAAAGATGACAACACTGAATGAAAAATGATTCAGATCAACTTTAATGTGCTATTCTATGAAGACAGTTAATTTATTTCTTTATTCATCATTTATTTATGTAACCTTTATTTCACTAGGCAAGTCAGTTAAAAACAAATTCTTATTTACAATGACGGCCTACACCCGCCAAACCCGGCCGACGCTGGGCCAACTGTGCACCGCCCTATGGGACTCCCAATCACGGCCGGTTGTGATACAGCCTGGAATATAGTTAGAACCAGGGTGTAGTGACTCCTCTAGCACTGAGATGCAGTGCCTCAGACCGCTGAACCAGGGTCTGTAGTGACTCCTCTAGCACTGAGATGCAGTGCCTCAGACCGCTGAACCAGGGTCTGTAGTGACTCCTCTACCACTGAGATGCAGTGCCTCAGACCGCTGAACCAGGGTCTGTAGTGACTCCTCTACCACTGAGATGCAGTGCCTCAGACCGCTGAACCAGGGTCTGTAGTGACTCCTCTACCACTGAGATGCAGTGCCTCAGACCGCTGAACCAGGGTCTGTAGTGACTCCTCTACCACTGAGATGCAGTGCCTCAGACCGCTGAACCAGGGTCTGTAGTGACTCCTCTAGCACTGAGATGCAGTGCCTCAGACCGCTGAACCAGGGTCTGTAGTGACTCCTCTACCACTGAGATGCAGTGCCTCAGACCGCTGAACCAGGGTCTGTAGTGACTCCTCTACCACTGAGATGCAGTGCCTCAGACCGCTGAACCAGGGTCTGTAGTGACTCCTCTACCACTGAGATGCAGTGCCTCAGACCGCTGAACCAGGGTCTGTAGTGACTCCTCTACCACTGAGATGCAGTGCCTCAGACCGCTGAACCAGGGTCTGTAGTGACTCCTCTAGCACTGAGATGCAGTGCCTCAGACCGCTGAACCAGGGTCTGTAGTGACTCCTCTAGCACTGAGATGCAGTGCCTCAGACCGCTCGGGAGCCCTGAGTTAAAGAGGTAAATGTTATAACTGGCACAGAAATACGAACGCATAGACGCCAAGAGTCTACTTGGCAGACAGGGACGAAGAAGAAAGAGAAGAACATATGATAAAGAAGATGGTAAATGAGCTCTGGTGGGGGTTTAGTGTACAGCTGAACTACTCTGACAGAGAGTAGTACACTGCAGACTTGTCTTAGTAGTGGATGTGTACTTTAGAGAGGGGTGGAGGGATGGAGGGAGTCATCGAGAGAGGAGAGAACGGGAGGATGAGTTATAATCAGCGAGGAGGGAGAGAAGACAGGGAGGGAGGTGGAGGCAAGCAATCTACGTTTAGGAGAGAGAGAGGCTGAGTAAAGTTTCTTACCCCGTTACAACATTTTCCTCGCGCACAGCTGGTCCTCAACACCAATACATTTGCGAGCATCGCCAGCAGGAACTCAAGGTAAGTGAATCAGGACTTTGTCAAATGGAAACGGTATAATGACATTGTTATATCTATTGCTGACAAGTCAACTAATTGTTTCCATGAATGCACGCGGATGCAGAACACGTTTCTCTGCCGCTTGCTTCCCCAGTGAATGTATTTTATTCCCCCGTTGGAAATAAGTTACTCGCAACAGAAGCCAACTCAGCAGTGTTCTGTGCATTTGCGCCTGAATGGGAACTAGAATAATATTTTCGAAGATGCACGTTGCTACAAGTAGTTATTTTCTTCGGCTTTTTGTATAAGGATGTGTTCCATATAAATGTAAGCTGTGCGTCTGTAGACGTGGCTGCTATAATGAATCCATTCTGACAGAAAGACTACCGGGTACTGTAGGCGTTCTCTCTCTCTGGGTCAATTCTACAATGTTGACAGAATAACACATACAATGCACATACGAACAACATATTCAGTAGGCTATACAAATATTTGCATTAAACACGGTACATTTGCATTTGATGTAAAAATATATGTATATTATTTGTTGTCTTTTGAACTTGGCTGAACTGTAGCCTAAGTAGGCTATAGTCAAGCTACTGACCTATAACGTATTAAGTTATTTATAACTGATTACTTTAAAGTATGATGACAGATGCCAAAGACATTTAAAAGGGCAATCTGCGATTCCAACAACAACAAAGCAGGGGCCCGGCCACTGTTTTGCAAAAACAGCTTTAAAAAAAATGTGTGGTGGATAATGAGATCTTGAACTATTGGGTTCTTCAATGACTGACAGTCTCAATCACCTGGACTTATTTTCTCTCTCTGTTGCTAATACTGTAAAACAAAAATGTGAAGACTGTCAGTACTGTTATTTTGGTACTAGTGTTACTGTTGATCAATATTGGCACGCCATCGTGCCCAGCAGGGAATGATCAAACTGTAAAACGTAGGTTATCTCATAACTTCCCACAGAGGGAAACTAAAGCTTCCTCCCTTCTTTCTCGTCATCCTTTCATCCATCCATCATTCTCACCATTGATCCGTCTTTTTAAAGATTGTTAACATTCCAGGAGTTGTGTAAAACACCAGGGATTTCCTCTTTGGCCCTATCGCTCTGATTCACACACACACACACACACACACACACACACACACACACACACACACACACACACACACACACACACACACACACACACACACACACACACACACACACACACACACACACACACACACACACACACACACACATAGTGCTTGCACACGGACACGCGCACACACACACATACAGTAAATGCACATGCTTGCATGCACACATACTCCCCTACACACATACACACTCATCCATTCTCTCTCCCTCTCTCTCCCTTCCTCCAATCCATCCTCTACAGTGTTGTCCAACTCTAAACTCTCAACATGTGTCTCTCTCAACCCCCGAGCCAAACCCTTCTCTAAATACTGTGAACTCAAACTGGTCGTAAATGTCAGTAGTGAAATCCAAGTGGGTTTCTCACCTCTCCTCTCCTCAAGCAGGAAGTACCAGGTTTATTCAGGTAACGGTTTGTGATGCTACTTAGTGTTCATGTCTCACTGATACCTCCTGATGTGACCAGATCATTCAGACACCAAGGAAGTGAGAAAACTTAGCCTGCCTCTGATGTTCTCACTAGACGGCCAAGCTGTAAAGTCTATATTGTCTATATAGTAAAAAGGTATGGGAACAGGTTAGCAGTGTGGTTAAGGTTAGGGTTAGGTTTCAAATCAGATTTTAAGAAGATGAATTGTAGAGCTAGGCAGGGCTTCTGACTTTGCATCTTGACCAGACAGGGACAACTCTAATGTGGGCTGAGTTTTCTATTAGAACCCATAACTCTCTTACATGGACAATACGTTCTCCTATAAGTTTCAGTCTCGATTACTCCTGCAATTCAGGGACTTCAAGATATTTAACCTGCTTTAGTTAAAGCCAAGGAAATCACTGGTACTGGACAAATGCTTGTGAACTTTTTTATTTGATCAGATTAGAAGTTAAATGCAAAAAAGACTCGAGTGTTTAGAGTTATGGAAAGCTGCGTCTCGTCTAGAATTAACCGGTCTCTTCTCTCTTTCTCTCTCTCTGACTCTCTGACTCTCTCACTCTCTCCCTTCCCCCCTTCTCTTTCCACCAACCCTGCTCCCTCTCTCTCCTCTCTCTACCTCCCTGACCAATGATGTAACACACAAAGTGATTGGCTGTCTAGGACCTCCAGTGTGTCAACCCAGGCCTGATGCCAGAATCAAATTAGAGAGTGTGAGAGAGAGAGAGAGAGAGAGAGAGAAAGAGAGTGTGTGAGTGAATGTGTGAGTGAATGTGTGAGTGAGTAAGTGAGTGAGAAAGAGAAAGGGAGAGACATAGAGAGAGTGAGAGAGTGAGAGAGTGAGAGAGCGAGAGAGCGAGAGAGCGAGAGAGTGAGAGAGCGAGAGAGCGAGAGAGCGAGAGAGAGTGAGAGAGCGAGTGAGTGAGTGAGAGTGAGAGAGCGAGCGAGAGAGAGAGTGAGAGAGCGAGCGAGTGAGAGAGAGTGAGAGAGTGAGAGATGTTGGGGGTGTGTCTGTCCGTCCTATTGCTCCTCCCCCTGGCCTCGTCCATCCCCTCCCCCTCCAGACCTCCCCCAAGACTATGCAGACGATGCTGCGACCCCCTGCAGCCCCCAGAATCCTCTGCTGCACGCCCTGCCAACCACGCCGCCGCCACGCCAGAGGTCCACACCTACATCAACATGACCATACTCAAAGGTAAGGGACAACACACACACACACACACACACACACACACACACACACACACACACACACACACACACACACACACACACACACACACACACACACACACACACACACACACACACACACACACACACACACACACACACACACACACACCAGTACATTATCAGTATCTTAGATAACCAACCTCAAAGGTACAGTACAAAGAAACATCCCAACAGACAAGATGAGATATAGGCATTGCCTTAGAGCAACGTTTCCCCAGCCAGTCCTCCAAAACTAGCCTTTATAAGGATGTGACAGCTTATTGAAAAGAAGACACTTGGCATGATCAGTAATCAGCCAGGCCAGCATTCTTAAAGAACAAAGAACACACACAGAATGCACAGGGAATCAAACCGAACACACACATACCACAGACACACACACACACTCTTCAAAGAGATAAAGGCCTTGTGTGAAATTTCTAAGCCTTATCCCTCTAAAATAGTCCAGGAGACATGTATGTAATGTATTGTTTCATCTGGTGTGTGTTTGTGTGTGGTTATGGTTTTATCTGTGTTCTGTGATAGAGATTCCATGTCAGGTTTAGCTGACCCCTGACCCTATCCCAAAAACAACAGGAAGTTATGTTTCTCTCACTTAGAAGCGTGGCACACACATGGACATGCACACGCACACAATCTAAAAAAAACCTCCAGATTAATTGAAATCCTTGTTTAGAGGGAGGGAGGGAGGGAGGGAGGGAGGGAGGGAGGGAGGATGGGAGGGAGGCTCCCAGAAGGCAGTATTCACCTGGCACTGAACCTGATGATGTGGCTGAAAACACACACACAGATAAATACACACCCACACACCCTCATATAATCAAGCAGTGCAGTGTGTGAGAGGATTGATATTAATACACTGCAACAAACCAGTTTAGTTAGAAAAGAGGCACTAGCTAACTGTATGAAGACTATATATATAGAGACTAACTATATAAATACTATATATATAGAGACTAACTATATATATATAGACTAACTATATACATAGAGACTAACTATATAAATACTATATATAGAGATTAACACTATATATAGAGACTAACTATATAAAGACTATATATAGAGACTAACTATATATATAGAGACTAACTATATGAAGACTATACATATAGAGACGAACTATATAAAGACTATATATAGAGACTAACTATATATAGAGACTAACTATATAAATACTATATATAGAGACTAACTATATATATAGAGACTAACTATATAAAAACTATATATATATAAATACTAACTGTAGCTAACTAAGTCTAACTATATAAAGACTATATATATAGAGACTAACTATATGAAGACTATATATATAGAGACTAACTATATAAAGACCATATATATAGAGACTAACTATATAAAGACTATATATATATAGAGACTAACTATATGAAGACTATATATAGAGACTAACTATATGAAGACTATATATAGAGACTAACTATATAACGACTATATATATATATATATATATAGAGACTAACTATATGAAGACGATATATATAGAGACTAACTATATATAGAGACTAACTATATAAAGACTATATATATAAAGACTAACTATATAAAGACTATATATATAGAGACTAACTATATAAAAACTATATATATAAAGAATATATATATAAATACTAACTTTTGCTAACTAATTCTAACTATATAAAGACTGTATATATATATAGAGACTAACTATATAAAGACTATATATATAGAGAGACTAACTATAGCTAACTAAGTCTAACTACATAAAGGGTATATATAGAGAGACTAACTATATAAAGACTATATATATATAGAGACTAACTATATATAGAGACTAACTATATAAAGACTATATATAGAGACTATCTATATAAAGACTATATATACAGAGACTATCTATAGCTAACTAAGTCTAACTATATAAAGACTATATATATAGAGACGAACTATAGCTATCTAAGTCTAACTGTATAAAGGCTATATATATAGAGAAACAAACTATATAAAGACTATATATAGAGAGAGACTAACTGAAGCTAACTATATAAAGACGATATATATAAAGACTAACTATAGCTATCTAAGTCTAACTATATAAATACTATATATATAGAGAGACTAACTATATAAAGACTATATATAGAGACTAAGTATAGCTGACTAAGTCTTAGCTGACTAAGTGCTTTGCTGCAGAAGACTGTGGTCCCATACAATCACATTGTATGGTTTTTAAGTAATTAATTTGCATTTAATGCAAATGAATTACTTAAAAATCATACAATGTGATTTTCTGGATTTTTGTTTTAGATTCCGTCTCTCACAGTTGAAGTTGTACCTATGATAAAAATTACAGACCTCTACATGCTTTGTAAGTAGGAAAACCTGCAAAATCGGCAGTGTATCAAATACTTGTTCTCCCCACTGTGTATTTATTTTTTTATTTTTTTATTTTTTATTTCACCTTTAGATAACCAGGTAGGCTAGTTGAGAACAAGTTCTCATTTACAACTGCGACCTGGCCAAGATAAAGCATAGCAGTGTGAACAGACAACAACACAGAGTTACACATGGAGTAAACAATAAACAAGTCAATAACACAGTAGGGGGAAAAATTTGTCTATATACATTGTGTGGAAAAGGCATGAGGAGGTAGGCAATAAATACAGTGGGGCAAAAAAGTATTTAGTCAGCCACCAATTGTGCAAGTTCACTTAAAAAGATGAGAGAGGCCTGTAATTTTCATCAAAGGTACACTTCAACTATGACAGACAAAATGAGAAAAAAAAATCCAGAAAATCACATTGTATGATTTTTAATGAATTTATTTGCAAATGATGGTGGAAAATAAGTATTTGGTCAATAACAAAAGTTTATCTCAATACTTTGTTATATATCCTTTGTTGGCAATGACAGAGGTCAAACGTTTTCTGTAAGTCTTCACAAGGTTTTCACACACTGTTGCTGGTATTTTGGCCCATTCCTCCATGCAGATCTCCTCTAGAGCGGTGATGTTTTGGGGCTGTTGCTGGGCAACACGGACTTTCAACTCCCTCCAAAGATTTTCTATGGGGTTGAGATCTGGAGACTGGCTAGGCCACTCCAGGACCTTGAAATGCTTCTTACGAAGCCACTCCTTCGTTGCCCGGGCGGTGTGTTTGGGATCATTGTCATGCTGAAAGACCCAGCCACGTTTCATCTTCAATGCCCTTGCTGATGGAAGGAGGTTTTCACTCAAAATCTCACGATACATGGCCCCATTCATTCTTTCCTTTACACGGATCAGTCGTCCTGGTCCCTTTGCAGAAAAACAGCCCCAAAGCATGATGTTTCCACCCCCATGCTTCACAGTAGGTATGGTGTTCTTTGGATGCAACTCAGCATTCTTTGTTCTCCAAACACGACGAGTTGAGGTTTTACCAAAAAGTTATATTTTGGTTTCATCTGACCATATGACATTCTCCCAATCTTCTTCTGGATCATCCAAATGCTCTCTAGCAAACTTCAGACAGGCCTGGACATGTACTGGCTTAAGCAGGGGGACACGTCTTGCACTGCAGGATTTGAGTCCCTGGCGGCGTAGTGTGTTACTGATGGTAGGCTTTGTTACTTTGGTCCCAGCTCTCTGCAGGTCATTCACTAGGTCCCCCCGTGTGGTTCTGGGATTTTTGCTCACCGTTCTTGTGATCATTTTGACCCCACAGGGTGAGATCTTGCGTGGAGCCCCAGATCGAGGGAGATTATCAGTGGTCTTGTATGTCTTCCATTTCCTAATAATTGCTCCCACAGTTGATTTCTTCAAACCAAGCTGCTTACCTATTGCAGATTCAGTCTTCCCAGCCTCGTGCAGGTCTACAATTTTGTTTCTGGTGTCCTTTGACAGCTCTTTGGTCTTGGCCATAGTGGAGTTTGGAGTGTGACTGTTTGAGGTTGTGGACAGGTGTCTTTTATACTGATAACAAGTTCAAACAGGTGCCATTAATACAGGTAACGAGTGGAGGACAGAGGAGCCTCTTAAAGAAGAAGTTACAGGTCTGTGAGAGCCAGAAATCTTGCTTGTTTGTAGGTGACCAAATACTTATTTTCCACCATAATTTGCAAATAAATTCATTAAAAATCCTACAATGTGATTTTCAGGATTTTTTTTCTAATTTTGTCTGTCATAGTTGAAGTGTACCTATGATGAAAATTACAGGCCTCTCTCATCTTTTTAAGTGGGAGAACTTGCACAATTGGTGGCTGACTAAATACTTTTTTGCCCCACTGTATATATATACAGTAGCAAGGGAAAGTATGTGAACCCTTTGTAATTACCTGGATTTCTGCATAAATTGGTCATCAAATTTTATCTGATCAGTCACAACAATAGACAAATATAGTCTGCTTAAACTAATAACACACAAACAATTATACATTTTCATGTCTTTACTGAACACACTGTGTAAACTTTCACAGTGCAGGGTGGAAAGAGTATGTGAACCCTTGGATTTAATAACTGGTTGACACTCCTGGCAGCAATAACCTCATCCTAATGTTTTCTGTAGTTGCGTATCAGCCCTGCACAACGGTCAGGAGGAATTTTGGACCATTCCTCTTTACAAAACTGTTTCAGTTGAGCAATATTCTTGGAATGTCTGATGTGAACTGCTCTCAAGGTCATGCTACAGCATCTCAATTCGGTTAAGGTCAGGACTCTGACTGGGCCATTCCAGAAGGAGTATTTTCTTCTGTTGAAGCCACTTCTGTGTTTTGGGTCGTTGTCCTGTTGCATCACCCAACTTCTGTTGAGCTTCAATTGGCGGACAAATAGCCTTACATTCTCCTGCAAAATGTCTTGATGGGAATTCATTTTTCTGTCGATGATAGCAAGCTGTCCAGGCCCTGAGGCAGCAAAGCAGCCCCAAACCACGATGCTCCCTCCACCATAGTTTATATTTGGGATGAGGTTTAGATGTTGGTGTGCTGTGCCTTTTTTCTCCACACATAGTGTTGTGTGTTCCTTCCTTCCAAACAACTCAACTGTAGTTTCATCTGTCCACAGAATATTCTGCCAGTAGGGCTGTGGAACATCCAGATGTTCTTTTGCATACTTCAGACATGCAGCAATGGTTTTTATGGACAGCAGTGGCTTCTTCCGTGGTGTCCTCCCACGAACACCATTCTTGTTTAGTGTTTTACATATCGTAAACCCGTCAACAGAGATGTTAGCATGTTCCAGAGATTTCTGTAAGTCTTTAGCTGACACTCTGGGATTCTTCTTAACCTCATTGAGCATTCTGTGCTGTTCTCTTGCAGTCATCTCTGCAGGACGGCCACTCCTAGGGAGTGCTGAACTTTCTCCATTTATAGATAATTTGTCTTACCGTGGACTGATGAACATCAAGGCTTTTAGAGATACTTTTGTAACCCTTTCCAGCTTTAGGCAAGTCAGCAATTCTTTATCTTAGGTCTTCTGAGATCTCTTTTTTTCGAGGCATGGTTCACATCAGGTAATGCTTCATGGGAATAGCAAATAGTGTTTTTTTATATTGCAGGGCAGCTCTAACCAATGTCTCCAATCTCATCTCATTGATTGGACTCCAGGTTATCAGAGTCCTGACTCCAATTCGTTTTTGGAGTCATTAGTCATTAGCTTAGGGGTTCACATACTTTTTCCAACCTACACTGTGAATGTTTAAATTATGTATTCAATATAGACAAGAAAAATACAATAATTTGTGTGTTATTACTTTAAGCACACTGTGTTTGTCTATTGTTGTGACTTAGAGGAAGATCAGATCACATTTTCTGACCAATTTATGTAGATTCCAGGTAATTCCAAAGGGTTCACATACCTTTTCTTGCAACTGTATATGGAGTTGATAACTAAGTCTAAATATATGGAGAAATTACTCTCTAAAAGTGGTATTGGTTATTATAAAGCACAATGTCCAGATGCTCTTCAAATTATTGTCCAACTGATAGTAAGCATGGCTTGAAGGCTTAACCTCAGATCTAGGATCAGTTTACACTATTCTAACCCTAACCATCACTATCTAGACATCAGGAAGAATACGGACCTCACATGTGTGCTAAGAGGCGACTGTATCTACAGCATGATCATTTAAACAGGACCTAGACAAGAAGGGGCCTGTTCAGATCATGTGGTGAAAGCATCAGAGACGTCCATATATGGTCAATGGGTGTGGAAAACCCACTAAGCCCTCGGATAAGGGAGCACACACACACACACACACACACACACACACACACACACACACACACACACACACACACACACACACACACACACACACACACACACACACACACACACACACACACACACACCAGAAGAGAGGTATGTCCTTGCTCATCTCAGATAGATCTAGTCTACATACGTTCTTTCTCTTTCCCTCCCCAGGTGATAAAGGCGACAGAGGAGATAAAGGCATGCCAGGGAAAAACGGTAAAGAAGGTCCCCATGGTTACCGGGGTCCCATGGGTCCTCAAGGGACTAAGGGCCAAGTGGGCGCCCCGGGAGATGCCTGTAAGTCGCAGCACTCCTCCTTCTCTGTAGGGAGACGTAAATCCCTCCACAGTATAGACTACTACCAGGCCCTGGTGTTTGACACGGTGTTCGTCAACCTCTACGAGCACTTCAACATGTTCAAAGGTAATTGAAGAACCACAAGGAGGAAACACACACACACACAATTTATTTTGTACTTTATTTTTTACCTCTTTTTCTTTCAATTTTCGTGATATCCATTTGGTAGTTACAGTCTTGTCCAATCGCTGCAACTCCCGTACGGACTCGGGAGAGGCGAAGGTCGAGAGCCATGCGTCCTCCGAAACACGACCCTGACAAGCCGCGCTGCTTCTTGACACTCTGCTCGCTTAACCCGGAAGCCAGCCGCACCAATGTGTCGGAGGAAACACTGCACAACTGGCGACCGTGTCAGCGTGCAGGCGGTCGGCCTGCCACAGGAGTCTGTAGAGCGCGATGGGAGAAGGACATCCCCGCCGGCAAAACCCTCCCCTAACCCGGACACCTCTGGGTCAATTGTGTGGCGTCTCATGGGTCTCCCGGTCGCGGCCGGCTGGGACACAGCCAGGTATCGAACCCGGATCTGTAGTGACGCCTCTAGCACTGTGATGCAGTGGCTTAGACCACTGCCCCACTCAGGAAGCCCCACACACTTTTTCCCACATGTTCCAAGGTAAATTCTACTGCTACGTCCGCAGCGTCTACTACTACTCCCATGTCTCTAGGGTGCAGGCTTTTGTTCCAGCCCAGCACTAATAATAATAAAACACCTGATTCCAACACTTTCTCTTCTCTCAAGGTAAATTCTACTGCTTCGTCCCAGGATCAACTTCTTCAACATCACTTATTTGCAGGTTTTTGTTCCAGCCCAGCATTAGAACACCTGACTCTAACACTAACTAATCACTTTCTCCTCCTTTCTCTGAAGGTAAATTCTACTGCTTCGTCCCAGGTATCTACTTCTTCAACGTGAACATTCACACGTGGAACTTCAAGGAGACCTACCTCCACCTGATGCACAACGACAAGGAGCAGGTGATCCTGTACGCCCAGCCCAGTGAGAGGTCCATCATGCAGAGTCAGAGTGTTATGATGGACCTGGCGCTGAACGACGAGGTCTGGGTCAGGCTCTACAAGAGGGAGAGGGAGAACGCCGTCTATAGTGATGACGTGGATGTCTATATTACCTTTAATGGATACCTGGTTGCGCCTAGTGTCCAGTGATCAGAGTGGAGGAAGAGGGGGAGGAAACTCTGTGTTGGATTTTGGTTGTTTTATCATGCCTAAAGTTCAGTGATGAAAAAGGAGGAAAGAAGAGAGGGAACTTGCGCCGGTGTTGGATTTTAGATTTTGCTTGTGCCTATATTGCCTTCAGTGCTCACCAAATTCAAATGGAATCTGGTTTGATTTTGGTTGTCCCTTTGCAGTGCCTTCAGTGCTCACCAAATGGAAACTCTGGGTTGATTTTGATTGTTCCTTTGTGGTGCTTTCAGTGCTCACCAAATGTAAACTCTGTGTTAGATTTTGTTTGTCCTTCCGTTGTGCCTAAAGCAGCCAATGATACAAATGACCTGCACACACGTTTTCCTCTGCCTTACGATGTATTCCTCTCAGGTACTTTGAATGGGGAGGGTTGTGGGCTGCATCACTATGCAGTGTTGTGTAGTCCCAGTCCCAGTGTTGTGTAGTCCTAGTCCCACCAAAAAGACATATTTTCAATGTCTTTTCAGTGTCTTTTCAACATCTTTTGATCATAGGCTGGTTTTGGGACTAGACTTGAATGGACCCTGCATTGAACTGTTGCTATGGTGACCTCGAGGAAAGCTTTAAAAGTGGAAAAGGAGAAAATGCCAGCCATATCAAATGAAAATATAGAGATTGTTGAGTAAGTAATGCAAGATTGTATTGATATATATATTAATAACTCAGTGTTATGTGTTTTTATAGAGATTTACTTTCAGCTGCAGAGCAGCTTGTAACATGTAAATATTTGTATAGATTTTTGTTACCTAAAACGTTTTGTCACTAGCCTGGGCGCCAGTTGGTCTTTGTTTTAGCTGAACTGTTAAGGTACTGTTGCTGAATGCAGTTTGAAAAAGTTCTGCATCCAGGCTGGGCTTACCCTAACCCTCTACCACCAGAAACTGAAAATACCTAATTCCATTGTATCAAAACAACACATACTGTATCAGAAAAATATAAACCAAACAATCATTTGTAAAACCCATTCAAACTAGAAGCCCATTCTAAACCAGACCTTCTAGAACCAGTATTCCCCATTGTCAGTTGAACAGGTGAATTCTATCTTTCACCTAGAGGTTAAAGGTCAAACCCTGACCTCCTGACCCCTGCCTGTTTCCCACCGTTAGAGTATACAACCCCTCATTACTGTCAAGATTTGAATATGTCCTAGTAGTGCAATACATGGGGAATAGGGTGCCAAAAGTAGTGCACTATATAGGGAATATAAGGCGTGTCCTAGTATGTCATAGTAGTGCACTGTGTAGGGAATATAAGGTGTGTCCTAGTATGTCATAGTAGTGCACTGTGTAGGGAATATGAGGTGTGTCCTAGTATGTCATAGTAGTGCACTGTGTAGGGAATATAAGGCGTGTCCTAGTATGTCATAGTAGTGCACTGTGTAGGGAATATGAGGTGTGTCCTAGTATGTCATAGTAGTGCACTGTGTAGGGAATATAAGGCGTGTCCTAGTATGTCATAGTAGTGCACTGTGTAGGGAATATAAGGTGTGTCCTAGTATGTCATAGTAGTGCACTGTGTAGAGAATATAAGGTGTGTCCTAGTATGTCATAGTAGTGCACTGTGTAGGGAATATGGGTGCAGTCTGGGATGATCAGTTGTGTCTGACAGCTCCAATGAAAAACCCAACTGAAAGCTGAAGAGAGGACAAACATCAACAACATGTGGTTTGGATGGTGACGGTTGAATTGGTTGCCAGATGGACGACCATATCTCTCCTATTACTGCTAATTCCATCCTCAGTCCACAGGGACTGGGGCTAAACTGGAGAGGAGAGACCAACTGGTGTGTTAGGCCATGACTAGATAGCTCTGTAGCCAATTAGAATAGGCTTTACTGGTGTAGTTCCCTATGCAATAGCTCTGTAGCCAATTAGAAGAGGCTTTAGTGGTGTAATTCCCTAGTCAATAGCTCTGTAGCCAATTTAATAGCGTACCATAGTGATGTACATCCTATGGCTGTTGTACTGTAACCTAGTTCCTGGATATCACTGAAAACCAAGAGCAGAAGTTGACACAGTTGGTTTGCTGTACCCAGGAGGCAGAACAGCGTAAAGCCTTGTGGATTGGGTTATTAGTATTTCCCCTGTGCCCCAAAACACAGCCATTTATAACGTTGTTCTGTTTCCTACGCATCTCTACGAATGCAGATGCACTTTCAAGGAGTCCTCTGCGAGTTGTTGGTAGACGAGCTCTCTAAAACTAGCCTGGTCCCAGATCAGATTGTGCTGTTTGGCATGACAATGACCATTGCAAGACAGTACAAACAGATCTGGAACCAGGCTACAGTAAAAGTGAAAAGCAGCAGAACTCATGTTCCTTCCTAGATGCATTTTATTAGTCCTATTAGACGGTTGTGTAGTTCTCTTGTATTTAGCAGCGCTTAGAGCCTTTTACAGCATCATTAAAGACATGGACCCAGTTCATAACAGTAACTACTCTATCTGAGGTAAACAGTAAAGTAGCTTTGAATCGCCCCACTATCCTATAAACGCCATGCTCTATAAAATGAGCCATAAAGTAAGTTGTAGTGTTATGTTACCTGTGAAATAGTGTTGATAAAACTCCTGCAGTTACTGCTGTTAGAGTTCAAGGTTTAGATGGGAGGGCGGCTGGGAGCAGTTGGTATGACAGGCTATGACAGGTTATGACGTATGTTATATCATGCTCATGGCATGTTTACAAGACAGGTTTCTGGAGAAGGGTTCAAGCAGAGTGTTAGCGAGAGTTTTCAATGACATCAATGACGTCCGATTTCCCCCTGCGTCAAAGTAAGTCACAGCTTTCTCTCTAACACCCTCACTATCTCTCTCTCTCCCTCTCTCTCCTCTCTCCTCTCTCCTCTCTCCCTCGCTCTCTCTCCTCTCTCCCTCTCTCCCTCTCTCCCTCTCTCTCCTCTCTCTCCTCTCTCCCTCTCTCTCCCTCTCTCTCCTCTCTCTCCTCTTGCTCTCTCTCCCCTCTCCCTCTCTTGCTCTCTCTCTCCATCTCTGTCTCTCTCTGTCTCTCTCTCCTTCTCCCTCAGTCCCTCTCTTGCTCTCTCTCTTTCATCCTCTGGCCGTCCCTCTCTCTTTCATCCTCTGGCCGTCCCTCTCTCTTTCATCCTCTGGCCGTCCCTCTCTCTTTCATCCTCTGGCCGTCTCTCTCTCTTTCATCCTCTGGCTCTCTCCCCTCTCCCTCTCTCTCTCCCTCTCTCTCTCTCCCTCTCTCTCTCTCCCTCTCTCTCCCTCTCTCTCCCTCTCTCTCCCTCTCTCTCGTCTCTCTCTCCCTCTCTCTCGTCTCTCTCTCCTTCTCCCTCAGTCCCTCTCTTGCTCTCTCTCTTTCATCCTCTGGCCGTCTCTCTCTCTCTCTCTCTCCTTCTCCCTCAGTCCCTCTCTTGCTCTCTCTCTTTCATCCTCTGGCCGTCCCTCTCTCTTTCATCCTCTGGCCATCTCTCTCTCTCTCTCTCTCTCTGTCTGTCGGGGCTGTTTTTCTTTAAGTCAGTAACAGGAAGCTAATGACAACCAGACCTCTGACTGACCGCACTACCCTGAGAGAAGGGGAAAGAGGGGGAGAAGAAGGAGACAGAGAGTGAGAGGAGAATAGTAGAGAGGAAAGAAAAATAGGGGCGAAAAGGGGAAGAAGGAGAGAGAAAAAAGGAGGATGAGAGAAAGGGCAAAAAGGGTTAATGGAGACTGAAGAGACTGAATTCTCATGAGAGAGAAGGAGAGAGGGAAATAGAAAGGGTAAGGCAGAAAATCTCTGAGAATGTATCCCAGATGGGAGAGTGGGGTCACGACCCCTCAAGATAGGACATCTCGAAGATCGGCCCTTTCTAGTGTAAACTAACTAACTAATGTAAACATACAGTAGAGAACTGAGGAGGAGCTGCCGAGTCTCATGTAAATCAACGTTGTTTTTCCTGTGGGAACATTCTCTGGTCTAAAGTAAACCAGATATATGTAAATATGTGGTAATGATCCTCCTTTCAGACACAGTGTATTAGTAGGAGCTGCATGATAACACCGACTAACAGTAACAGCAGCACATCTTATTGTGTGGGAGGGGAACCTGGGGCTGTCTAAAGCTTCTCCCCCCTGAGGTTGAGGGGAGTGAAGCTTTCTTGGCTCTCCTTCTCTCTTTGTGTGTGTGTGTGTGTGTGTGTGTGTGTGTGTGTGTGTGTGTGTGTGTGTGTGTGTGTGTGTGTGTGTGTGTGTGTGTGTGTGAGGCTTTCTTGGCAGGCTTGCTGGATGTAGGGATTTTACCTACCGCGCTTAAGAGGCTGTTGCCAACACAAACACACACAGAGAGGGCCTGAAAGGAGAGAGAGAGAGAGAGAGAGAGAGAGAGAGAGAGAGAGAGAGAGAGAGAGAGAGAGAGAGAGAGACAGAGAGAGACAGAGAGAGAGAGAGAAAATAAAATAGAGGTTGAGTAATGGTATGCATGTATCAGGGACTTAATCACACAGGGTCAAAGGCAGGGGGTAACACAGCACTGGTTTCTACCTCCAACCTAGCTGTAGTGTTTGTCTATTCCCCTCACTGTGTTACACAGTATAAACCAGTTACAGTTTGTTAAAGGGAAAAGGCTGCCTACTCAGTGTATCAGAAGGATAGTTTGTAAAGCACAGCTGGCTGTTTTAATGAAAGCACCAGTTGTCAGTGTTCCAGGAGTGATACAGTTGCAGACATACACAGACCTTTAACAAGTTTCTCCACTATACTCTCTCTCTCTCTCTCTCTCTCTGTCTCTGTCGCTCTCTCTCTCTCTCTCTCTCTCTCTTTCAATCCAAGGGGCTTTATTGGCATGAGAAACATGTTTACATTGCCAAAGCAAGTAAAATGCATAAACAAAAGTGAAATTAACAATAAAAAGTGAACAGTAAGTATTACACTCACAAATTCCAAAATAATCTCTCTCTTTTTCAAAATCCTCTCCCCCCTCTCTCTCTCTCTCCCTCTTCTCTCTCTCTCTCTCTGTTCCCTTGTAGAAGCTTTAATAGATAGAGTTAGAGTGATTTTTAGGGTGGCAGGTAGAGGTTAGAACGTTAGGCCGGTAACCAAAAGGTTGTTAGTTTGAATCTGTTGATCTGCCGTTGAGAGGGTCTCAACCCCAATCATGTCGGATCCCTGTCTGTAACCCCACTGTCTGAGAGGGTCTCAACCCCAATCATGTCGGATCCCTGTCTGTAACCCCACTGTCTGAGAGGGTCTCAGGAGGAGTGGGATAAGTAAGAAACACATTCCCACTGGCCACCACACTTGTACATGTGTGAAACAGGACCAATATAAGCGCCCCCTATTTGACATAATATTACATAGACTATTCTACCTAATGACTGGATAATGACTTGAATTGGTGATGTCAGCAGGGGGCTAGTTCAAGAGGAGACGTTGTTGCATTGTCCTTCCTAATGATGATTACGGATAGGATTGGATGAGGGAAAACTGATCCTAGATCTGTACCTAAGGGCGACTTCTATCTGGACTAAAACAGGGTCATAAACAAGAGGGAGTCGAGGAGCTTCTTAATGAATTATGGGTAATTAGAATATAGGCAGAATTAGGAATATAACTATTTAGATTTTTGATTGATTGATTGATCAGACTAACGCTAGTAAACTTTTATAATCTCAAGGAATGATGTCAGTGAATTGGTGCTTAAAAAAAACTAAATCGATGGGTGCTAAATTGTGTGTTTATATGTACATGTGCTATTTGTCTTATACATGAATACTATTGATGTTTATATTCTATACAGTATATTCTATAAGTTTTTGTGTATTAAAGACATTTTTTGAAAGAGTGAAGTTTGTTTTTACACTATGAGACAGAATGGCACACACACACACACACTATCACTCGCACATGCACACACACACACACATGCACAGACTGGCTCCAGCTATATAGCTGTAATTACAGACTAGGCCACCACAACTATCTCTGACCCCACCCAACGCTTTACTGAGGGGCACACACACACACACACAGCAGTGCCATACTGCAATACAGTGGCAATACCAGCCTGAGGTGTTCTCTCTCTCTCTAATAATACTCATCGTTATTAATTAATGAGTCCTGCAGCTCTTGTTTACCTCTTGTTATGGTGGTGTTTGTATATATGTGTGTGTGTGTCTGTGTATATATGTGTGTGTCTGTGTGTGTATCAGTGGAGGCTGCTGAGGGGAATATGGTTCATAATAATGGTTGGAATGGAGTCAGTGGAATGGTATCAAATACATCAAACACCTGGTTTCCATGGTTTCCATACCATTCCATTGACTCCTTTATAATGAGCCGTCCTCCCCTCAACAGCCTCCACTGGTGTATGTGTGTTTTCTGTCTGTAATAGACTAGACTCTCTCTGGGTACCAGACCCAGCAGTACTCAGAAACAGATCCCGTTCTAATTTAACACTCCAATGATACCCTTTCAGTTCTGCTGGTTTATTGATGAAACCTCACGATGACTCCCACCCTCGTGGTTGGCGTTCCAAATGGTGCCCTATTCCAAATATAGTGCACTACTTTAAACCAGAGCCCAGAGGGAATAGGGTGCCAGTTAGGATTCCCTCGTGTTCTGAAAGGTTTACAAGCTCTAATTTTCAATGAGGAACATCCTGTAATTGAAAAGGAAACGGCGCAACTCACGCTCACCATTATAAAGATGGACGTTTCGACCTTCAATGGCTTTCATCAGAAACCTTAGATCATGTAATGAAATACACTGAAAGCAATCAGCATTTCAAGTGTAGTGCACTGACTGAAATGATCTGTGCATAACCCATATTCCAATCCGCAGCAGTATATAAACAGACAAACATTCGATGAAGGAATCAAGGCCGATTGCAGGTGCATTCAAATCTGACCCTACGAGGTCCAGAGTACTGCTGGTTTTCTGTTATACCTGATAATTGATTGCACACACCTGGTGTCCCAGGTGTAAATCAGTCCCTGATTAGGGGACGAATGAACAAAAACAGTGGAGCTTTTAGGTCCAGATTTGAATTGCGTTGGTATGGTAGTACTTAATTATGTTGTAATTCTAACAGCTTCCACTAGGTGGCAGTGTTGGATGTAAAATACACACCGCAGAGTGTGTATTTGCCCAGAGGAGCCAGAAAGTCTGCTTGTTAGGTTGATGAACTTTGGTGCTAGACTGCCAGAAGGTCAATGACACTGTTAAAACCCTGATGGACTAAATGTACTAAGGACTGACACAGAGAATAGATCACAACAATTACTACATGATAACAATGTTTTGGGATGATGATGATGATGATGATGGTGAGAATGATGAAGGTCAGCCAGGTCCAGAGATGTGTTCTTTGATCCAGCCGGTGAGTTTGGTGACGCGGGTGTAGACGCCGTAGTAGTCGGCCCGGCCACACCCCTTTCCCCAGCTGACCACGCCCGCTAGGAACCAACGACCCGAGTTCTCCTGGCAGACCAACGGACCGCCCGAGTCACCCTGGGAAAGGGAGGGAGGGAGAGACAGGGGAAGGAAGGGGGAGGGAGGCAGCATAGACAAAGTAAAAGAGAGACAGAGCGAGAGAGAGACAGAGAGAGAGAGAAAGAGAGACGGGGGAAAGAAGGGGGAGGGACGCAGCATAGACAAAGTAAGAGAGAGACAGAGCGAGAGAGAGACAGAGAGTGAGAGAGAGAAAGAGAGACAGGGGAAGAAAGGGGGAAGGAGGCGGCATAGAGAAAGTAAGAGAGAGACAGAGCGAGAGAGTGAGAGAGAGACAGAG
>NC_052345.1:3517557-3582585 GCF_016432855.1 Salvelinus namaycush
ACACACACAAACAGAGATACTTAAATGAGCATGAGAGAGACATTGTAGTGTGTGTGTGTGTGTGTGTGTGTGTGTGTGTGTGTGTGTGTGTGTGTGTGTGTGTGTGTGTGTGTGTGTGTGTGTGTGTGTGTGTGTGTGTGTGTGTGTGTGTGTGTGTGTGTGTGTGTGTGTGTGTGCGTCTTCTTCTCTCACCACAGTGTCTCTCATCGGAGGCATCAGGACAGTCGGTGATGAAGTCACACTCTGGGTTAGGCTTCTTCAGACACGTCCCGTCAGCACACACATACGTCTTGTCTGTACACTGCACACCTAGAGACACACACACATTATGTATCAATACACCACAAACCTGTACACATACACACACACACATACGTCTTGTCTGTACACTGCATACCTAGAGACACACACACATTATGTATCAATACACCACAAACCTGTACACACACACACACACACACACACACACACACACACACACACACACACACAAACACACAGTTACCCTCAGTGCAGTTCTCTTCATCCATGGCCTCAAGGCAGTCTGGGTGCTGGTCACACACCTTGAAGTAGTCAACACACTGACTGTCCTCTGGACACTGGTACTGGGCTATACACACTGGGACACACACACACATACACACACACACACACAGAGTGTTAATCAGCCATTTGGTGATATATGCTACACAGCCCAGTGATTGTCTCTAACTTGAAACAGGTCTTTTTAACATTTTTATAATTACTAATATATTTTTATTAATTGTTGAATGTTCCTCCCATCTCGCTAGATGTCATTGAGTAATGTATGAAGACATTTTAGTTCCACAGAGATTTCCAGTGAGGATTTGGCCTTTTGAACAATCATAGCTACATGCACTAGGCTCAATGAAATGTAAATGCCTTATAAATGTTTCACAATTTAAATGTCATGAATGTGTTTTAGGTTGGTAAACTGACCACAGTTCCTCTCGTCCAGTCCGTTGGGGCAGTCTTTGATGCCGTCACAGGCTGGAACACACAGACCATTTAGAGTACACAGGAACTGACCAGGACAGGCTGCAACACACAGACCATTTAGAGTACACAGGAATTGACCAGGACAGGCTGCAACACACAGACCATTTAGAGTACACAGGAACTGACCAGGACAGGCTGTAACACACAGACCATTTAGAGTACACAGGAACTGACCAGGACAGGCTGCAACACACAGACCATTTAGAGTACACAGGAACTGACCAGGACAGGCTGTAACACACAGACCATTTAGAGTACACAGGAACTGACCAGGACAGGCTGGAACACACAGACCATTTAGAGAACACAGGAACTGACCAGTACAGGCTGCAACACACAGACCATTTAGAGTACACAGGAACTGACCAGGACAGGCTGGAACACACAGACCATTTAGAGAACACAGGAACTGACCAGGACAGGATGGAACACACAGACCATTTAGAGAACACAGGAACTGACCAGGACAGGATGGAACACACAGACCATTTAGAGAACACAGGAACTGACCAGGACAGGATGGAACACACAGACCATTTAGAGAACACAGGAACTGACCAGGACAGGATGGAACACATGAACACACGCACTTTCAAGACACCCAAATAGAGTACATGAACATCTTTCAAATGTAGGAAGTATTATTTATGAATATGCTTCCTACCCAGTGGAGGCTGCTGAGGGGAGGACGGCTCATAATAATGGTTGGAATGGAGTCAGTAGAATGGTATCAAATACATCAAACACCTGGTTTCCATGTGGCTCATAACATTCCATTCCAGCCATTATTATGAGCCGTCCTCCCTTCAGCAGCCTGTTACCACCGGTAGTATGTAATACAAACACACCTTACTGTATGTCATAAGCACATCATTTCTTCCACTTTCTCATCTCTTCATCTGTCACGGAACATCATTTCAGCACACAACCTAGAAATCACACTAAACACCTCTTGTTCAAAATAACTCCCGATCTGATTGGTTGAACAGACAGACAGTCCGTAGAGAGAGATGACCTATAGCACCTTCACCCTAACTCTAGGTCTGAGGTCAAACCCTTGACCAATGTCTGTCATCCAGGCCCCAGACTCACGATCTGATTGGTTGAAGAGGCTGTAGTGGACCTGGAGTCCAGGCCCTGTGATTGACACCTCGGACGTCATGACAACGCTGGTTGCCGTGGAGAGGAGGTAGAGGCGCTCAGCATACGGCTGGAGACCTCTCGTCCCACAGAACCTGAGGCAGAGACACAGGTCAAATGATACGGATCAAACAGGTGTGTGTGTGTGTGTGTGTGTGTGTGTGTGTGTGTGTGTGTGTGTGTGTGTGTGTGTGTGTGTGTGTGTGTGTGTACCTGCGGTTTTGTACCATCCACTGTCCCTGTGTACAGGCCTGGTTATAGTTGGCCCTGCTCAGCTCATAACCTTCAAAGTCCAGAGATAGTCCATAGTCTGCAGAGGGCACCTAGGACACACACACACACACACACACACACACACACACATATAACATTGAATACAACAGAATAGAACAGAATGGTCCCATGTTATGACTTGTTAGAAACAGTAGAAGACAGTAGCAGACAATATTAGAAAATAGAAGACAGTAGAAGACAGTAGCAGACAGTAGAAGACAGTGTAATACAATAGAAGACAGTAGAAGACAATACAATACAAGATAGTAGAAGATAGTAAAAGACAGTAGCAGACAATATAAGACAGTAGAAGACAATATAAGACAGTAGAACATAGTAGAAGACAGTAGCAGACAGTATAATACAGTGATAGTCGAAGACAGTAGAATACAATATAATACAATAGAAGATAGTAGAAGACATTAGAAGACAATATAAGACAGTAGAAGACAGTGTAATACAATAGAAGACAGTAGAAGACAATACAATACAAGATAGTAGAAGATAGTAAAAGACAGTAGCAGACAATATAAGACAGTAGAAGACAATATAAGACAGTAGAAGACAATATAAGACAGTAGATGACAGTAGCAGACAATATAATACAATATAAGATAGTAGAAGACAGTGGAAGACAATAGAATACAATATAAGACAGTAAAAGACAGTAGAAGGGGATGTATAGTATAACACTCACAGTGAATGTCCAGGTACAGTTGGTGTCTGGTGGGTAGTAGCTGGGATAGAAGGGGGTACGTAGACTACCCTGTACCCCTGATACTGGCTGCAGCTCTATGTTGGAGGAACACACTGAGAGAGAGAGAGAGAGAGAGAGAGAGGGTGAGGTGGAGAGATGGGGAGAGAGAGAAAGAGAGAGAGAGAGAGAGAGAGAGAGAGAGAGAGAGAGAGAGAGAGAGAGAGAGAGAGAGAGAGAGAGAGAGAGAGAGAGAGAGAGAGTATGGGGGATGGGGGAGATAGGGGGATGGGGGAGAGAGAGGGAGAGAGAGGGAGTGAGAGAGATGGGAGAGAGAGGGAGTGAGAGGGATGGGGGAGAGAGGGGGATGGGGGAGAGAGGGGGATGGGGAGAGAGAGGGAGTGAGAGGGAGTGAGAGAGATGGGGAGAGAGATGGGAGAGAGAGGGAGTGAGAGGGATGGGGGAGAGAGGGTGATGGGGGAGAGAGGGGGAGAGAGGGAGTGAGAGGGATGGGGAGAGAGAGGGAGAGAGTGGGAGTGAGAGGGATGGGGAGAGAGAGGGAGTGAGAGGGATGGGGAGAGAGAGGGAGTGAGAGGGAGAGAGAGGGAGTGAGAGGGATGGGGGAGAGAGGGGGAGAGAGGGAGTGAGAGGGATGGGGAGAGAGAGGGAGAGAGTGGGAGTGAGAGGGATGGGGAGAGAGAGGGAGTGAGAGGGATGGGGGAGAGAGAGGGAGTGAGAGGGATGGGGGAGAGAGAGGGAGTGAGAGGAATGGGGAGAGAGAGGGAGAGGGAGAGAGAGGGATGGGGAGTGAGAGAGAGGGATGGGGAGAGAGTGGGAGAGAGAGAGGGAGAGAGGGGGAGAGAGAGGGAGTGAGAGGGAGAGAGAGAGTGAGAGGGATGGTGACAGAGAGGGAGAGAGGGGGAGAAAGTCCTTGTATAAGAGAGCAACATATAACTCTCAGTTGAAACATTTTAATAATAACCACATAAACCTCACCTTCAGTGGTCCAGGCCTGTGCAGACAGGGAGAAGGGGTCTTTGTAGTTGTAGAGACCCTGTTTCCAGACCACTGTCATCCACTCTCCTGATGACAACACATGAACAACACGCTCTTGTCTGCTGCAGCCATACAGACTGGTGGTGGTGGTGGGAGGGAGGGAGGGAGGGAGGGAGGGAGGGAGGGAGGGAGGGAGGGAGAGAGAGAGAGAGAGAGAGAGAGAGAGAGAGAGAGAGAGAGAGAGAGCGAGAGAGCTAAATATGATAATGTGTGTGTCTGTGGTGTGAGGATGTCAGCATATAGAACATCAACATGAAGTCACTAGGGGATGAGGTGACTAACTGTTGGTGTTAAAGCATCATGTAGTCTGTCTTTACACTCTGTCTGTCTGTACTGGATGAACAGGTAACTGACCAAATAAAGGAAACACCAGCATAGTGTCTTAATATGGTGTTGGTCCACCACGAGTCGCTTCAATGCACCTTGGCATAGATTCTGAAACTCTATTGGATGCGGCACAGTTCTTCCACAAGAAATTCCATCATTTGTTATTTTGTTGATGGTGGTGGAAAACACTGTCTCAGGTGCCACTCCAGAATCTCCCATAAGTTTTCAATTGGGTTGAGATCTGGTGACTGAGACACACACACACACACACACACACACACACACACACACACACACACACACACACACACACACACACACACACACACACACACACACACACACACACACACACACACACACACACACACACACACACACACACACACACACACACACACACCATTTAAACCCCCTATGCTCCTTTGAGACCTCTCTTTCAAAGTCACTGAGATCTCTTATTGTAGCCATGTTTGCTAAAATACTGTAATGGACAATTTGGCAGTTATTTTGGCAGTTACATGTATTGTACAGATATAGGATCTTAATTTGATGTTTTGGTGGTAAGAATTTTCACGCACCTCAGGAAATGAAGACGAGTTTCATGATTTACATGAATTCACTGAAAACTCACACACACACACGATTATATTAACAGTATTGCACTTTCCATGTAGCCTAATTTTGGCCAGCTAATACCCTAACAACTAATCAAGCAAACTTTAAAAACCTGTTGCTGCAGGAATATTTTGGTGCGAGAATACAGGTCAAATCCAATAGCTGTATATGTATTTATAACCTTACGAGGTGATGAGGTGAGTATCAGTAGGTGTTAAACCATCATAGACAGCCAGTCTATCTCTACACTCCGGTAGCAGCCACTCCATCCTCAGCTCCAGTCTGAAACTCTGGGTGCTGGAGCCTTGCGGGGCCCTGAGGTGCCAAAGGCAGGACGAGCGCTGGGTGTTAGGTCCCCTCATAGCCACCGCTGTGCTGGAACTGACCACCTGGTACCTGTAGCAGTCTGTGGAGGGGGCAGGGAGGAGGAAGGAGGGAGAGAGAAAGAGAGTAACAGGAAGAGATGAACACTCCTCACTAATTTCAAGTGTACCTACAATTGACATAGTTCAAGCACTTCTTAATGCTTCTAAAATAATGCAGAAAGTGAGGAGAAGATCAAATAAATCATACCAAATGAAGCTTTCAAAAGTTCTACAACTTTGGAGTCTGTTTCTGAGGGGTTAAAAACAAACAAACAAGCAAGCAAACAGAAAACAACATGATGAGGCAGAAATAATACAAGGATCAACTAAACACAAAGAATAATAAAAACACTGGTCCTTCCCCACATTCCTCTCCCGCTCACCTGTGATAGAGAAAGAGGGAAGATGCAACAGATATCCTCCATAGTTAGCAGTCTCCTCTCTGTCGCTCCCTCTGTAGGCCCCTAGTAGACTCTGTAGGCAGCTGCTGACTTGCTCCATAGTTACCTTACCAACATGGCTGCCGGGGACTGACAGTACCAGCCAGAAGTGTGCCGCCACACTTCCCTCCCTAGGGAAACAAGGGAGCAGGGACACAGTGAGCTGATAACAGCTGGATCGAAAGTTTGTGTGGGCATTGCAAGAATGTTTTATAGTTCAAAATACAGTACCAGTCAAAAGTTAGGACACACCTACTCATTCAAGGGTTTTTCTTTATTTTTACTCTATTCTACATTGTAGAATAATAGTGAATACATCAAAACTATGAAATAACACATATGGAATCATGTAGAAACCAAAAAAGTGTTCAACAAATATTTGAAATTCTTCAAAGTAGCCAACCTTTGCCTTGATGACAGCTTCGCACACACTTCACATTCTCTCATCCAGCTTCATGAGGTAGTCACCTGGAATGTATTATTATTTTACCAGGTAAGTTGACTGAGAACACATTCTCTCATCCAGCTTCATGAGGTAGTCACCTGAAATGTATTATTATTTTACCAGGTAAGTTGACTGAGAACACATTCTCATTTACAGCAACAACCTGGGGAATAGTTACAGGGGAGAGGAGGTGGTGATGAAGGAGCCAATTGAGAGCTGGGGATGATTAGGTGACCATGATGGCTTGGGAATTTAGCCAGGACACCAGGGTTAACACCCCTACTCTTACCATATGTGCCAAGCGATCTTTAGTGACCATAGAGACTCAAGACACCCATTTAATGTCCCATCTGAAAGATGGCACCCTACAGGGCAATGTCCCCAATCACTGCCCTGGGGTATTTGGATAGTTGTTTTGACCTGGGGAAAGAGTGCCTCCTACTGGCCCTCCAACACCACTTCCAGCAGCATATGGTCTCCCATCTAGTGACTGACCTGGACCAACCCTGCTTAGCTTCAGAAGCAAGCCAGCAGTAGGATGCAGAGTGGTATGCTGCTGGATTGCATTGCAACAGTCATGAAGGATTTCCCAGATATGCTGAGCAATTGTTGGCTGCTTTTCCTTCACTCTGCAGTCCAACTCATCCCTAACCATCTCAATTGGGTTGAGGTCAGAGGATTGTGGAGGCCCGGTCATCTGATGCAGCACTCCATCACTCTCCTTCTTGGTCAAATAGCCCTTACACAGCCCGGAGGTGTGTTGGGTCATTGACCTGTTGAAAAACAAATGATCGTCCGACTAAGCGCAAACCAGATGGGATGGCGTATCACTGCAGAATGCTGTGGTAGCTATGCTTGTTAAGTTTGCCTTGAATTCTAAATAAATCACAGACAGTGTCACCAGCAAAGCACCCCCACTCAATCACACCTCCTCCTCCATGCTTCACAGTGGGAACCACACATGTGGAGATCATTTGTTCACGTACTCTGAGTCTCACAAAGACACGGTAGTTGGAACCAAAAATATCACATTTGGACTCATCAGACCAAAGGACAGGTTTCCACCAGTCTAATGTCCATTGCTTGTGTTTCTTGGCCCAAGCAAGTCTCTTCTTCTTATTGGTGTCCTTTAGTTGTGTTTCTTTGCAGCAAATCGACCATGAAGGCCTGATTCACGGAGTCTCCTCTGAACAGTTGATGTTGAGATGTGTCTGTTACTTGAACTCTGAGAAGCAATTATTTGGGCTGCAATCTGAGGTGCAGTTAATTGTTGATTTCTGAGGCTGGTAACTCTAATGAACTTATCTTCTGCAGCAGAGGTAACTCTGGGTCTTCCTGCGGCGGTCTTCATGAGAGACAGTTTCATCATAGAGCTTGATGGTTTTTGTGACTGCACTGGAAGAAACATTGAAATTATTTGAAATGTTCCGTATTGACTAACCTTCATGTCATAAAGTAATGACGGACTGTCGTTTCTCTTTGATTATTTGAGCTGTTCTTGCCATAATATGGACTTGGTCTTTTAGCAAATAGGGCTACCTTCTGTTTACCCCCCCCCTACCTTGGAATGAGTAGGTTTGTCCAAACTTTTGACTGGTACTGTAAAGATACAGGCTACATGATATAGATACACATGTACGTGTATACTGTGCGTCAATGTTGTGTGGGTAGGTATGTTTAATACTTAGATACAGTTGAAGTCGGAAGTTTACATACACTTAGGTTGGGGTCATTAAAACTCATTTTTCAACCACTCCACAAATTTCTTGTTAAAAAACTATAGCCTTGGCAAGTCGGTTAGGACATCTACTTTGTGCATGACACAAGTCATTTTTCCAACAACCATGTACAGACAGATTTTTTCACTTATAATTCACTGTATCACAATTCCAGTGGGTCAGAAGTTTATATACACTAAGTTGACTGTGCCTTTAAACAGCTTGGAAAATTCCAGAAAATGATGTCATGGCTTTAGAAGCTTCTGATAGGCTAATTGACATCATTTGAGTCAATTGGAGGTGTACCTGTGGATGTATTTCAAGGTCTACCTTCAAACTCAGTGCCTCTTTGCATGACATCATGGGAAAATTAAAAGAAATCAGCCAAGACCTTTTTTTTTTGTAGATCTCCACAATTCTGGTTCTTCCTTGGAAGCAATTTCCAAACGCCTGAAGGTACCACGTTCATCTGTACAAACAATAGTACGCAAGTATAAACACCATGGGACCACACAGCCGTCATACTGCTCAGGAAGGAGATGCGTTCTGTCTCCTAGAGATGAACGTACTTTGGTGCGAAAAGTGCAAATCAATCCCAGAACAATAAAACGAGTCCTATATCGACATAACCTGAAAGGCCGCTCAGCAAGGAAGAAGCACCTGCTCCAAAACCACCATAAAAAAAACAGACTACGGTTTGCAACTGCACATGGGGAGAAAGATCGT
The DNA here is from genome assembly GCF_016432855.1 of Salvelinus namaycush. NCBI lineage: Eukaryota > Metazoa > Chordata > Actinopteri > Salmoniformes > Salmonidae > Salvelinus > Salvelinus namaycush. The sequence goes on from NC_052345.1 coordinate 3,526,380, forward strand.
ACTTTTTGGAGAAATGTCCTCTGGTCAGATGAAACAAAAATAGAACTGTTTGGCCATAATGACCATCGTTATTATTGCAAGCCGAAGAACACTATCCCAACCGTGAAGCACAGGGGTGGCAGCATCATGTTGTGGGGGTGCTTTGCTGCAGGAGGGACTGGTGCACTTCCCAAAATAGATGGCATCATGAGGAGGGGAAATTAGGTGGATATATTGAAGACATCTCAAGACATCAGTCAGGAAGTTAAAGCTTGGTCGCAAATGGGTCTTCCAAATGGACAATGGACAACAGAGTCAAGGTATTGGAGTGGCCATCACAAAGCCCTGACCTCAATCATATAGAAAATTTGTGGGCAGAACTGAAAACGCGTGTGCGAGCAAGGAGGCCTACAAACCTGATTCAGTTACACCAGCTCTGTCAGGAAGAATGGGCCAAAATTTCCCCAATTTATTGTGGGAAGCTTGTGGAAGGCTACCCAACACATTGACCCTGTCACGACTCCTACCGAAGGTGGCTCCTCTTCCTGTTCGGGCAGCGCTCGGTGGTCGTCGTCACCGGTCTACTAGCTGCCACCGATCCCTTTTCCTTTTCTGTTGGTTTTGTCTTATTAGTTACACCTGTTTCTTTTTACGTTTAGTTGGGCTATTTAAGCTGGTCGGCCCGCCTGCTCTTTGTGCGGGCTTATTTTTTCCACTGTGTTTGTGTGTGGTAGTGTTTTGGTAGCGTGGTTCGTTTTGGGGTTATCCCTCTGGACTTGTTAGGTCCTGGTTTTGGGTATCGTGTTTGTTTGCGCCCGTGAGTGTTGGCGCGCACGTATTTTCCCTGTGCCTAATAAAGCACTACTCAGTACTTTCTGCCTCCTGCGCCTGACTCCGCACCCACTACGCTTAAGTGCATCACAGACCCAAGTTAAACAATTTAAAGGCAATGCTACCAAATACTAATTGAGTGTATGTAAACTTCTGACCCACTGGGAATGTGATGAAATAAATAAAAGCTGAAATAAATCATTCTCTCTACTATTATTCTGAAATGTCACATTCTTAAAATAAAGTGGTGATTCTAACTGACCAAAGACAGGGAATTTTTACTAGGATTAAGTGTCAGGAATTGTGAAATTGTGAAATTGTGAAAAACAGAGTTTAAATGTATTTGGCTAAGGTGTATGTAAACTTCCGACTTCAACTGTATATTTAGAGTCATAGATATACAGTACTAGGTATAGAAATACATGACACAGATATGTATGTAGACCTGTCTTTCTAGATCTGGTTTTATGTACCCAAAAGCAAAGACTTTGGTGGAGTTGAAGTAGCGAGATAGGTCTGAGCCCTTCACTATCCTCCTCACCTGAGAGACAGAGAGTGAGAGAGAGATGGCGGGGAATAGAGAGAGAGAGAAGAGGGAGAGAGAGAGAGAGAGAGAGAGAGAGAGAGAGAGAGAGAGAGAGAGCGCAATAGTCAGAGCAACAGAGGATTTAAATTGAAAATAAAAAGTTGTGAAACATAAAGACAATACAGAGACATTGTGTGTGTGTGTGGGGGGGGGGGGGGGGGGGGGCATGTGTGAGTGAGTGTCCAGGTTATTTTCCCATTATCCCTTGTCCTATACCATATCTTGTACTTCCTTTGCCTGGGCTGTGAAGGCTGGGCTGGTGTGAGAGGAGAGACCAGAGGAGTAGTTCCTGTTGAGGATAGAGAGTCTAGCAGTATACTGCTGCTGTACCCTGGGCTCCAGTACCCACACACTGTACTCTGGAGGGAGGGATGGATGGGGGAGAGACTTACTGGCATGTTACATATCAGATAGCCAGTCATAGTGTGTGTGTGTGTGTGTGTGTGTGTGTGTGTGTGTGTGTGTGTGTGTGTGTGTGTGTGTGTGTGTGTGTGTGTGTGTGTATGTATGTGTGTCCCAGGTTATTTTCCCAAAATCCCTTGCTCACCCAGGAAGTACCATGCCAGAGTTGCTCCTCCCGAGAGGATGATGATGGTGACGATAATAAGGAAGACTAGGAGACACCTGCAGGGTCGTCTCAACATCTTAGAGGACGTCACAGAGGCTTCGTTACCGGGCCCCACCTGTAAACAACAACAACAACACACAATGCGCCCCAGTTAACAACTGGCCTCGGATCAGAGTTTACAGTATTATACTGTATAATCAGGTCTGTAAGAACAGTGGATGAGGATTCTGCACAGACTAGTGCAGAGGCCTCATGCTAAAGCTAGAACTAAAACTGACATTGATCTAAGGTCAGTTGTACCATTCCCCATTCATAGGTTAAGTTTGGGATTTGAGGAGATTAAACTGACCCCAGATCTGTGTCTATTGTCAACTTCTTCCTGCAGCATAAACCAGCATAAGGCCTGCAGATAGCTATAGTAAATGTAGGTGAAGCCTGAAGCCCTGGACAGAGCATTTTTCTTATAAAATAAACTATAGGCTATTATAAAATGACTAAACCAATGTGCATTGAACATAAAATACATATATTATTTATTTTATATAGTAACTAAATCATAGGCCCACATGGTCAATATCTCAATAGTTATATAGCCTACTGACCCATTCCAATGGCAGGTCCACAGGAGCTGGTGCTACCTCCAAATCACAGGAGCGCGACTTTTTGGAGCCGTGCCCGAGCGCCATAGCTTCACAAATCCGTTATTCCGCGCGAGACCATCTCCGTCCAAAAAAGACCGGTGGTGGATAGTTGGAGCGTTTTATTTCTTCATGTATTTCGGTAGAATATCCGTCCAGTCAGACATGTCGGTAACGACCGCTAGTAACGACAGGCGAGACAACTCTACCTTTTATTTGCTAGTCCAAAGGTAGGCTAGAGCCCTCGGTCAATATTTCCTAAAGTGCGTTGGATCTCCCGAATTCCCATTGGACTATATAGGCTAGTAGCCTAAACTTTAACCAATAATAGCAATAGCCTAAAATATAAACGTATTTATTGAACGCATTCAAATGATTGATTGTGAGACATTTATTCTCTCTCTGGTAACTGTCAAAACATGAAACATTTAAGAATAGTCCTCGTTAAGCCTGTAGCACCGTACATACTCTCAGGGCATAGGTAACGCAGGTAGGCTCTAATGACATCACCAGTCGACGCCTAGCAACAGCCCGGCCCCCGGATCCCACAACAGCTATGCCTATGTCCTCTATTCGTAAATTGGTCCAATGGGAGTGTTTGTAGAATGGATAACTCACAACACAGTCCGTTTAATGTTTTATTTGAACCTTTATTTAACTATGAAATATCAAAAACACAAACAGTCAAACAACAGTCTATGTTAGACAATAGATATCTTTATCTGTTGCTGTCAATAAGATTGTAATACAATTCAGCTGCCTTATACATTTTTTTTAATTCTAACTTAGAATAATGATCATTTACAAAACCAAAAAATTATTTTAACTGCAAAATTGGTCTGTGCAATAAACCAGCACTACATTTGTTTAAAACACATATTATCAACATTATTATTTAAATATGTTATTGAATTGTCTGGTTAAATAAATGTAATCTTAAATGAACAAAAAATAGTCTGGAACATCAGCCACTTTCCACATGATTTTTCAGAGACATTACATTCAAGATGGCCATGTTATACACAACATAATAATACATTCTTCATTTCTACTGAGAGGTTTATCAGTATCACATCAGTATTTACTGTGAGCACAATCATAGTATCATATTGATATCATTAATAGATGTAGTACTGTCATGAGAGGTAGAAAAGTGTTTAGAAGTGGTATAAAAACATATAGACAATTCCCTGAGCAGATCAACAGAAACTATATGACATGAGATGTATACGGTCTGATATAGCACGTCTTTCAGCCAATCAGCATTTATAACAGCAACTATATGATATGAGTGGTAAACTTAATGGCTATTTCTTCTTTGTCGTTTTAACTTCTTATAGCTGGGGGGCAGTATTGAGTAGCTTGGAAGAATAAGGTGCCCAGAGAAAACTGCCTGCTACTCAGGCCCAGAAGCTAAGATATGCATATTATTAGTAGATTTGGATAGAAAACACGCTGAACTTTCTAAAACTGTTTGAATGATGTCTGTGAGTATAACAGAACTCATATGCAGGCAAAAACCTGAGAAAACATCCAACCAGGAAGTGGGAAATCTGAGGTTTGTAGTTTTTCAACTCTTTGCCTATCCAAGATACAGTGTCAATTTGGTCCAATTGCACTTCCTAGGGCTTCCACTAGATGTCAACACTCTTTAGAACCTTGTTTCAGGCATCTACTGTGAAGGGGGAGCAAATGAGAGCTGTTTCCATCAGGTGTCTGGCAGAAGGCCATGAGCTGGTCACGCGTGTGGCCGTGAGAGTGACCTGCGTTCCAATGCATTTCTAAAGACAAAGGAATTGACCGGTTGGAACATTATTGAAGATTTATGTTAAAAACATCCTAAAGATTGATTCTATACATCGTTTGACATGTTTCTACGATTTTTTGACTTTTCGTCTGGACCTAGTGCGCCTCATGAATTTAGATTTGTGAACTAAACGCGCGAACAAAAAGGAGGTATTTGGACATAAATGATGGACTTTATCAAACAAAACAAACATTTATTGTGGAACTGGGATTCCTGAGAGTGCATTCTGATGAAGATCATCAAAGGTAAGTGAATATTTATAATGCTAATTCTGACTTCTGTTGACTCCACAACATGGCGGGTATCTGTATGGCTTGTTTTGGTGCCTGAGCGCTGTACTCAGATTATTGCATGGTGTGCTTTTTCCGTAAGGGCTTTTTTGAAATCTGACACATTGCATTAAGGAGAAGTATATCTATAATTCCATGCATAACACTTGTATCTTTTATCAATGTTTATTATGAGTATTTCTGTAAATTGATGTGGCTCTCTGCAAAAATACTGGATGTTTTGGAAGCAAAACATTACTGAACATAACGCGCCTATGTAAACTGAGATTTTTGGATATAAATATGAACTTTATCGAACAAAACATACATGTATTGTGTAACATGAAGTCCTATGAGTGTCATCTGATGAAGATCATCAAAGGTTAGTGATTAATTTTATCTCTATTTCTGCTTTTTGTGACTCCTCTCTTTGGCTGAAAACATTGCTGTTTTTCTGTGACTAGGTGCTGACCTAACATAATCGCATGGTATGCTTTCGTTGTAAAGCCTTTTTGAAATCGGACACTGTTGTGGGATTAACAACAAGTGTATCTTTAAAATGGTGTATAATCCTTGTATGTTTGAGGAATTTTAATTATGAGATTTCTGTTGTTTGAAGTTGGCGCCCTGCACTTTCACTGGCTGTTGTCATATCGATCCCGTTAACGGGATTTCAGCCGTAAGAAGTTTTTAAACGAACAAAGTAGTCTACAAGACAAAACACTATTTATGACTCTGTGTAACACAAAGCAATGAACACTAACTGTCTGTCTCTATTCACTCACCTGTTACCATCCTATCGAACCACAGCTATGCATGCATATCTATATACATATCTATGAATGTATGGATCTATGTAAAACATACCCATACCTCACACACCACAATAATATGGCAATCTGGGATTCAAACAGCAACAAATGGATATACCAATCCCAGATTGCCCCTTTAACTCCCTAGAGTCGATTGAGGTACCGGTGCGTCAATCTAAGTAACATAATAAAAAAAATACCCATTAACATCTGTCAATTTAAGCTAGAGATATCTGTTTATATCTGAATCCGCCGATATTGCCCTTCTGCAGCTGCGATGAAAGGTGACAGAGCTAGAGCGGTGTTTGTCAGACCACGAGACACGAAAAGCGATCTTCTCACGAAAACGTCTGTAGCGTCTGAACGGTTTAGTCTATAGAATATGGAAAGATGAGACTCTCACGAACACGTTTGATCCCACTGTGGAAAGGGGAGATTCTGAAGAAAGCAGTATCTGTTTTTCTCTACGACCCGCAATAGTGTCCCGGGGGTCACCTGAAGGTAACCGGTATCAGTTTACCTTCAGGAAGTATGGAGGTCATTTTGTGACAGAACACCTTCAAGGGTTTTTCTTTATTTTTACTGTGTTCTATATTGTAGAATAATAGTGAAGAAATCAAAACTATGAAATAACACATATAGAATCATGTAGTAGTGTCTGGAGTCCAAATTGGAGATTTTTGGTTCCAACCGCTGTGTTTGTGAGACGCGGTGTGGGTGAACGGATGATTGCCGCATGTGTATTTCCCACCGTAAAGCATGGAAGAGGAGGTGTTATGGTATGGGGGTGCTTTGCTGATGACACTGTCTGTGATTTATTTAGAATTCAAGGCACACTTAACCAGCATGGTTACCACAGCATTCTGCAGTGATACGCCATCCCATCTGGTTTGGGGTTAGTGGGACTATCATTTGTTTTTCAACAGGACAATGACCCACCACACCTCCAAGCTGTGTAAGGGCTATTTGACCAAGAAGGAGAGTGATGGAGTGCTGCATCAGATGACCTGGCCTCCGCAATCCCCCAACCTCAACCAAATTGAGATGGTTTGGGATGAGTCGGACCGCAGAGGGAAAGAAAAGCAGCCAACAAGTGCTCAGCATATGTGAGAACTCCTTCAAGACTGTTGGAAAAGCATTCCAGGTGACGTTGGTTGAGAGAATGCCAAGCGTGTGCAAAGCTGTCATCAAGGCAAAGGGGGGCTACTTTGAAGAATCTCAATTATAAAATATATTTTGATTAGTTTAACACTTTTTTGGTTACTACATGATTCCATATGTGTTATTCATAGTTTTTATGTATTCACTCTTATTCTACAATGTAGAAAATAGTAAAAATAAAGAAAAACCCTTGAATGAGTAGGTGTTCTAAAACTTTTGACCCCCCCTATTCTAGTAACTTTCTAAATCCTGGTTGGAAGATTACCAAAATCAGAATGGAATGAGCAGGAATTCCGGATTTCTCCAACCAGGATTTCTGGATAACCAGGGAATTTTGGGAAAATTACAAGACTTTTCCAAACCTAGACCTTGGTAAAAATGTTTTCATAGCTCAGCTCTGAGCTTCTTTCACTGGCATGTAGCCGCCACTAGAGGGCTCTATAGCCATTGAAGAAGACAGGAGAGACATCTCCTCCAACAGCCTGTCTTGATGACTGGTACTCATACCCAGGGATGGAGCCAACCCCAACCCAGAGAAGGGGAAGGGTAAACCGGTCAGTGGAATAGGTAAGGGGGTGGAACAGAATGAAAATATATTGTTAGTGGTAATAAGAGGGATATGGTTACAGGAGGTCACAGTTGGCCCGACCGCATCCTCCACGCTCTCCTGACTTTCCTGATCCTCTCCCCCACTGCCAATGCCTGAATCTGGGCTCTGAGGGGCACGGCGTTGGGTCTGGAACTGGAGATTATCCACACGTTCATAGGAGGACGACATTGTGAGAGAACCTCCTCCAACCACCATCTCCGTACCCTTTCCCCCTACACTATCCAACCCAGGGAGGGTGAAGGGTGGCTGGGGGAAAGCGGACAGGGAAATGGGTAAGGGGGTGGAGCAGAATGGAAAGTTATTGTTATTGATAAGAGGAAGAAGCGGAACAAGATGGAAGTCCTGAGAGACAAAATGGGGGATGGTCGAAGTAGGCCCGTCCGCCTCCTCCACACTCTCCTGACTTTCCTGATCCTCTCCCCCACTGCCGATGCCTGAATCTGGGCTTATGAGGGCCCGACGCTCGGCCTGGAGCTTCTCAACACGCCCGTAAGAAGAAACCTGGAGGATATCTTCACCTGCACTGATGCCTTCAAGTACACCTCCACCCCCCATCTCTCTATCCTTCCCTCCACCCCCCATCTCTCTATCCTTCCCTCCACCCAACATCTCTCTATCCTTCCCTCCACCCCCCATCTCTCCCTCCTCCCCCCCTACACCTCTATTACTATCCATCCTTTCTCCTCTGTTCTCCTCCTTCCACTCATCTATCTCTTCAGTAGTGCCACCTACTGGTCCGTAAGGGGAGTGTACAGAGCAGGGTTCCAGCTTGATGGAGGTGGATCCAGGCTGGGAGCATTGAGATAAGAAGTAGCTGGAGTTGGAGAAGCCGGAGCGGCCACTGTTGTCCCATCTCTTCTCCTGTGGTGGTGCCGTCCTCAAGGCGGTGACGTTGTCCAGGCTGTCGGTGATCTCTACCTGGGAGATGTCTACACGGTTCAAGGCAGAGTTGACGATTTCAAGGGCAAACAAAGGACCCAGCCACGCCTGTAGACACACACACACACACACACACACACACACACACACACACACAGACATACAGACGCAGAGAGAAAGAGAGACATACAGAGGAGAGGAAAATGAAATGATCATTATTTTCATTCCTTTTTATTGCAGAGGCTGGTAAGGTGAGGACGGCATGGTCTTCCGACAGGTGGCTTCCCTCCTGCATGATGCGAATGTAAGACAATGGTGAGGACAGCTCATAATAATGTCTGGTATTAAATATATGGAAACTATGTGTTTTATCTGTTTGATACCATTCCATTCGTTAGGTTCCAGCCATTATAACCTAACTACAGCCATTATAACCTAACTACAGCCATTATAACCTAACTACAGCCCTTATAACCTAACTACAGCCATTATAATCTAACTACAGCCATTATGACCTAACTACAGCCATTATAACCTAACTACAGCCATTATAACCTAACTACAGCCATTATAACCTAACTACAGCCATTATAACCTAACTACAGCCATTATAACCTACCTACAGCCATAATAACCTAACTACAGCTGTAACCTAACTACAGCCATTATACCCCAATTACAACCATTATAACCCAACTACAACCATTATAACCCAACTACAACCATTATAACCCAACTACAGCCATTATAACCTAACTACCGCCATTATAACCTAACTACAACAATATTAACCTAACTACAGCCATATTAACCTAACTACAGCCATTATAACCTAACTACAGCCATTATAACCTAACTACAGCTGTAACTTAACTACAGCCATTATAACCTACCTACAGCCATAATAACCTAACTACAGCTGTAACCTAACTACAGCTGTAACCTAACTACAGCTGTAACTTAACTACAGCCATTATAACCCAACTACAGCCATTATAACCTAACTACCGCCATTATAACCTAACTACAGCCATATTAACCTAACTACAGCCATATTAACCTAACTACAGCTGTAACCTAACTACAGCCATTATAACCTAACTACAGCTGTAACCTAACTACAGCCATTATAACCTAACTACAGCTGTAACTTAACTACAGCCATTATAACCTAACTACAGCTGTAACCTAACTACAGCCATTATAACCCAACTACAGCTGTAACCTAACTACAGCCATTATAACCCAACTACAGCCATTATAACCTAACTACAACCATTATAACCGAACTACAGCTGTAACCAAACTACAGCCATTATAACCTAACTACCACCATTATAACCTAACTACAGCCATTATAACCTAACTACAGCCATTATAACCTAACTACAGACATTATAACCTAACTACAGCCATTATAACCTAACTATAGCCATTATAACCTAACTACAGCCATTATGACCTAACTACAGCCATTATAACCTAACTACAGACATTATAACCTAACTACAGCCATTATAACCTAACTACAGCCATTATAACCCAACTACAGCCATTATAACCTAACTACAGACATTATAACCCAACTACAGCCATTATAACCTAACTACAACCATTATAACCGAACTACAGCTGTAACCAAACTACAGCCATTATAACCTAACTACAGACATTATAACCTAACTACAGACATTATAACCTAACTACAGCCATTATAACCCAACTACAGCCATTATAACCTAACTACAACCATTATAACCGAACTACAGCTGTAACCAAACTACAGCCATTATAACCTAACTACCACCATTATAACCTAACTACAGCCATTATGACCTAACTACAGCCATTATAACCTAACTACAGACATTATAACCTAACTACAGCCATTATAACCTAACTACAGCCATTATAACCTAACTACAGACATTATAACCTAACTACAGACATTATAACCCAACTACAGCCATTATAACCTAACTACAACCATTATAACCGAACTACAGCTGTAACCAAACTACAGCCATTATAACCTAACTACCACCATTATAACCTAACTACAGCCATTATGACCTAACTACAGCCATTATAACCTAACTACAGACATTATAACCTAACTACAGCCATTATAACCTAACTACAGCCATTGTAACCTAACTACAGCCATTATAACCTAACTATAGCCATTTTCCCTAACTACAACCATAACAAGGTAGTGCACAATACAGGGAATAGGGTCCCTTTTGGCACATGACTTCCGTCAAAAGTAGAACTGACCTTGAAGTTTCCATCGTGATGGAGGTTGAGGCCCTCAAAGTACCTGGAGGGATCTGGTATAGGAGGATTCAGAATCTTCTTGACCCTGTCAGCAATGAACGGAAATTAAAGGAAGTTGCACTAAACCAACTACAAAACATTACATCTAAAACATGATGTTTACTTTACAGTCCGTTGGTGACAGACAGACAGACACAGACAGACAGACAGACAGACAGACAGACAGACAGACAGACAGACAGACAGACAGACAGACAGACAGACAGACACACACACTCTCAGACAGACACACAGACACACAGACACACAGACAGACAGACACACAGACAGACAGTACTCACGTTCCATTGCAGAGCAACATGGAGACCAGCAGGACCAGTACAACAACAGCTCCCACCACGGTGACCACCACAAAGTCCTGGTCTAGAACATCAGATCTACCTGAGAACAGGACCAGAGGAACAACATAGAACATACTTACAACATACTTACAACGTACATAACAACACCACTGTTTTACTAAAAGATTGGCATAGAAAAGCCTTCATTTACATTTCTGTCTGTAAGTTTGTTTTGAGCATGTGTCTGCCTATCTAAGAATGAAAGAAAGAAATAGGGAAGGAAGGATGAAGAAGGAGAATAAGCTATTTTTCAAGATTCATATGGAAACACACTACTATGCCTGCATTCCAAATGGCAACATATTCCCTATTTAGTGCAGTACTTTTGGCCCATAGGGCTCTGCACTATGTAGGGAACAATAGGGCCATTTGGGACACAGGCCAAGTATATATAGGCCCACATTCAAACGTGTACTAATTACCAATGACATCACTGATGCTGTATTTACCTGTTGGCTTCATCTGGCCCAGAGTGGAGACCCATGATGCACTGGGGCTCCAGTCGCTCCACTGACAGTCTGGGTAATCGTCTGGGTCGGCTCGAACCCTGACCCTGACCTGGTACCTCCCTCCTCTCTCCAGCATGTCAGGGTCCAGGTCAAAATACGTCTGTTTGTTTGATATGTTCACCTCCACAGCATCCTGCAGTAGCACAACATACAGTAGGTGTACTTTTAGATAGTGTACAAAGAGACGCTCTTTCACTGTATTCTCTCTTTCACATCTCTCCCCTTTCCCTCTCGTTATTATCTGTCCTCTGTCTCTGTCTCTCTTCCTCCCCCCCTCTCTCTCTCTCACCTCCCAGTGATGTAGTTCCTGTTTCCACTGTAGTTGGAAGTCATAGTTGAATATCATTTCTGAAATGGGAGCTCCTGGTGTCCAGGCGATTGAGGCATTGGTGATGTTTGGCTTGCCAGGGGGATGCATTTTAACTGTCAAACACAAAACAACACAGTTAATGTAGTCATAGTAGTACTAATATATTACTAATATCACTGTAACAGAACTACTAGTACTAAGTTGAATCAGAAATGTCAGTATCAGGTAGGAATTAATATACTGATATACAGTACATTCAGAAAGTATTCAGACCCCTTCACTTTTTCCACATTTGTTATGTTACAGCCTTATTCTAAAATGGATTAATAAAACAATTTCCCCATCAATCTACACACAACACCCCATAATGACAATGCGAAAACAGGTTTTTTGAAATGTTTGCAAATTTATTAAAAGTAAAAAACAGAAATACCCTATTTGCATAAGTATTCAGACCCTTTGCTATGAGAATCGAAATTGAGCTCAGGTGCATCCTGTTTCCATTGATCATCCTTGAGATGTTTCTACAACTTCATTGGAGTCAATTGATTGGACAGGCATACACCTGTCTTTATAAGGTCCCACAGTTGACAGTGCATGTCAGAGCAAAAACCAAGCCATTAGGTCGAAGGAATTGTCCGTAGAGCTCCAAGACAGGATTGTGTCGAGGCACAGATCTGGGGAAGGGTACTGAAACATTCTGCAGCATTGAAGGTCCAAGAACACAGTGGCCACCATCTTTTTTAAATGGAAGAAGTTTGGAACCACCAAGACGCTTCCTAGAGCTGGCCGCCCGGCCAAACTGAGCTATCGGGGGAGGTGACCAAGAACCCGATGGTCACTCTGACAGAGCTCCAGAGTTCCTCTATGGAGATGGGAAAACCTTCCAGAAGGACAATCATCTATGCAACACTCACAAATCAGGCCTTTATAGTAGAGTAACCAGGCGGAAGCCACTCCTCAAAAAAAGGCACATTACAGTCCGCTTGGTGTTTACCTAAAGGCACCTAAAAGACTCACACCATGAGAAACAAGATTCTCTGGTCTGATGAAACCAAGATTGAACTCCTTGGCCCGAATGCCAAGCGTCACGTCTGGAGGAAACCTGGCACCATCCCTACGGTGAGCATAGTGGTGGCAGCATCATGCTGTGGGGATGTTTTTCAGCGGCAGGGACTGGGAGACCAGTCAGGCTTGAGGGAAAGATGAACGGAGAAAAGTACAGAGAGATCCTTGATGTAAACCTGCTCCAGAGCGCTCAGTATCTCTGACTGGGGCTAAGGTTCACTGTCACGTTCCTGACCTTATTTCCTTTGTTTTGTCTTTGTTTAGTTGGTCAGGACGTGAGCTGGGTGGGCATTCTATGTTATGTGTTTCTATGTTTAGGTTCATTGTTAATTAGCCTGATATGGTTCTCAATCAGGGGCAGGTGTTTTACGTTTCCTCTGATTGAGAACCATATTAAGGTAGGCTGTTCACACTGTTTGTTTGTGGGTGATTGTCTTCCGTGTCAGTGTATGTACCACACGGAACTGTTTCGTTTGTTTAGTCTGTACCTGTTTGTGCGTTCATCGTTATTTGTGTTCTCAAGTTCAGGTCTGTTCACGTCGTTTATTGTTTTGTAGTTTGTTTTAGTGTTTTCCGTCTTCGTTACCTTTAATAAATCATATCATGTATTCTCCACAAGCTGCGTTTTGGTCCGATCCATGCTCCTCCTCAGACGAGGAGGAGAACAATCGTTACATTCACCTTCAGCATGACCCGAAGCACACAGCCAAGACAACACAGGAGTGGTTTCGGGACATGTCTCTGAATGTCCTTGAGTGGCCCAGCCAGAGCCCGGACTTGAACATCTCTGGAGAGACCTGAAAATAGCTGTGCAGCAATGCTCCCGATCCAATCTGACAGAACTTGAGAGGATATGCAGAGAAGAATGGGAGAAATTCCCAAATACATCTGTGCCAAGTTTGTAGCGTCATACCTGTAACGCTCGTCGTCGTAAGGAAGTGTGGACCAAAGCGCAGCGTGGAAAGTGTTCATGATCTTTATTGTCAAGAATCACTCAAACAAAAATAACGAATACAAAAACGAAAGCGAACAGTTCCGTCAGGCACAGATACTAAACGGAAAACAACACCCCAGAAAACCCAAACGGAAATTGACAATTTATATATGATCCCTAATCAGAGACAACGATAGACAGCTGCCTCTGATTGGGAACCACACCCGGCAAAAACAACAAAGCAATTGAAAACATAGATTCTCCCACCCGAGTCACACCCTGACCTAACCAAAAATAGAGAATAAATAAGGATCTCTAAGGTCAGGGCGTAACACTACCCAAGAAGACTCAAGGCTGTAATCGCTACCAAATGTGCCTTAACAAAGTACTGAGTTAAAGGGTCTGAATACTTATGTAATTTATTTTTATTTTTATACATTTGCAAAAATGTATAAAACCTGTTTTTGTTTGTCATTTTGGGGTATTGTGTGTAGATTATGAGGGGGGGGGAAATTATTTAATACAGTTTAGAATAAGGCTGTAACATAACAAAATGTGGATAAGGTGAAGGGGTCTGAATACTTTCTGAATGCACTGTAAATTAATAAGCTTTCCAGCATGTTTGTATTGCATTATGTTGTATCATAGTGTATTGATTTTGTGTATTTTGTATGATGACCTCACAAAGTTATAGTATTGTATTGTTGTAGTTGGTGTACAATTAATGTAGTAGTAGTAGGTTAGTAATATCTGACACATCGTATATAATATCACTCAAATGACTGTACACTTACTGTGGTGAAATGGTTGATACAGGTATTTAATCTGTATCACATAATCTTCTGTTTGTCCACACCGTACACCAATGGGTATTTCATCACTTTCCCAAAAGAACTGAAAGATAATTTACAGAAGTTCAGTTATCCAGGGTTGTTTGTCTATTGGTCTATATATATGCTATCATTGTTTTATTATTATTATTATTAGGAAAAAAATATATAAAAAAATATTTTACAAATTACAAATTCCTGGTTAATTTATTCAAGATTAATGTGTTACATTCATGTTATTATTTTTATGATCTGTTTTTAAATCATAGTTTTTATCTATAATAATGCACATATATAACCAAGCATTGGTTTTTACTTGATGTAGTTTTATAAAACTCACTGGATTGTCCTCAAAGACCAGACTGCCGCCTCTCAACGTTGTGTTGGAACCGGCCAAGGACTTCATCTCACATTGCCTGTAGTTACAACAGTGAACCATTGTTTCAGTTAGCATCTCAAATGGCACCCTATTCCCTATATAGTGCACTACTTTTGACCTATTCTATGGGAATAGGGTTCCATTTAGGGTGCATCCTTAGTCATCTTTACCTTTTAAACCCGGGGTATTCACCATGCAGAGTGCATGGCATGTCTGGGGGCACGCATGTGTTGTTCAACACACATGTGATGTTACTGATGAAGTCATTGACACACTGCAGACCTATGAGAAACAGAGACAGAGAGAGTGAGAGAGAAACAGAGAGAGAGAGGAGAGAGAAACAGAGAAACAGAGAGAGAAACAGAGAGAGTGAGACAGAGAGAGAAACAGAGAGAGTGAGACAGAGAGAGTGAGAGAGAAACAGAGAGAGAGAAAGAATTATAAGAGTTTTAATATAAGGGTCAATATAATGTTTTATAAGGCTCTATATCATGTTTTACAAGGCTCTATATCATGTTTTACAAGACTCTATGTCATGTTTTACAAGACTCTATGTCATGTTTTACAAGACTCTATATAATGTTTTACAAGACTCTATATAATGTTTTACAAGACTCTATGTCATGTTTTACAAGACTCTATATCATGTTTTATAAGGCTATATGTAATGTTTTATAAGACTATATGTAATGCTTTATAAGGCTCTATATCATGTTTTATAAGGCTCTTTATCATGTTTTACAAGACTCCATGTCATGTTCTGTAAGGCTTTATGTCATGTTTTTTAAGGATCTATGTCATGTTTTACAAGGATCTATGTCATGTTTTACAAGGCTCTATATCAGGCTCTATATCAGGCTCTATGTCATGTTTTACAAGGCTCTATATCATGTTTAATCATACACTGCCGTTCAAAAGTTTGGGGTCACTTAGAAATGTCCTTGTTTTTGAAAGAAGCACATTTTTTGTCCTTTAAAATAACATCAAATTGATCAGACACACAGTGTAGACATTGTTAATGTTGTAAATGACTATTGTTGCTGGAAACGGCAGATTTTTTATGGAATATCTACATAGGCGTACAGAGGCCTATAATCAGCAACCATCACTCCTGTCTTCCAATGGCACGTTGTGTTATCTATTCCAAGTTTATCATTTTAGAAGGCTAATTGATCATTAGAAAACCCTTTTGCAATTATGTTAGCACAGTTGAAAACTGTGGTTCTGGTTAAAGAAGCAATAAAACTGGCCTTCTTTAGACTAGTTGAGTATCTGGAGCATCAGCATTTGTGGGTACAATTACAGGCTCAAAATGGCCAGAAACAAATAACTTTCTTCTGAAACCTGTCAGTCTATTCTTGTTCTGAGAAATGAAGGCTATTCCATGTGAGAAATTGCCAAGAAACTGAAGATCTCGTACAACGCTCTGTGTACTACTCCCTTCACAGAACAGTGCAAACTGGCTCTAACCAGAATAGAAAGAGGAATGGGAGGCCCCGGTGCACAACTGAGCAAGAGGAAAGGTACATTAGAGTGTCTAGTTTGAGAAACAGATGCCTCACAAGTCCTCAACTGGCAGCTTCATTAAATAGTACCCACAAAAATCCAGTCTCAATGTCAACAGTGAAGAGGCGAGTCCAGGATGCTGGCCTTCTGAAAAACAGCTTCTATCTCAAGGCCATCAGACTTTTAAACAGCCATCACTAGCACAGAGAGGCTGCTGCCTACATACATACTTGAAATCATTGGTCACTTTAATAATTGGAATACTAGTCACTTTAATAATGCCACTTTAATAATGTTTCATGTCTTGCATTACTCATCTCATATGTATATACTGTATTCTATACTATCTATTGCATCTTGCCAGTGCAGCTCTGTCATTGCTCATCCATATATTTATATTTAGATATTCTTATTCCATTCCTTTACTTAGATTTGTGTGTATTCGGTATCTGTTGTGGAATTGTGAGATATTACTTGTTTGCTGCACTGTCAGAACTAGAAGCACAAGCATTTTGCTACACTCGCAATAACATCTGCTAGCCATGTGTATGTGACCAATACAATTTGATTTGATTTGATTTACTGCAAGTCACAAAGAAAACAGGAGCTGCCTCCACTATTCCAGCACCGTTTCAACTTCAACGTTTCATCATCATCAATCACCTCTGCTTAGTCTAACACAGTGACAACTAAAATATAACCCCCCAATAATGTGTCCAATCAACATAAGCTAAATATGATGTGGCTGTCCATGGTTCTGATTTATGTGTGCATGCGTGCGCGTTCGTGCAAGTAGAAAAACATGTTGACTCACTCTACTTGTAGAGAAACACCAATGCCATCCTCCTCTCTTTCATGTTGAAGAAACGTTCGGTCATACAGTACAAGCTTATTTTTTTGTCTTGGGCTACCTGGCTAAAATGCTTGCTTGAACTTCCATCCTCTCAGGCCAGGGGCACAACAATGTATGAATTCATGTTTGGATCGGAATTGCTTTTGGCCAATACGGAGAATTAAGTAAATCCACAAGTCCAAATCCCTACCTCCATCAATGGCTAATTTAGGAAAGGGACACCGGAGGACAACAACACAACAAAACACGCAACAATTCAGTTGTTTCTGTTAATGATGTAGACTCTCAAAGCGTTTTGATAGGAGAGAGGCCAAATCCAAGCCTGCTTCCCTTGATACTTATTTTCTTTCTCCAGGACCCTTCACAGTTGAGCTGCTCAGTTTAGCTCAACGCTCCTCCAGGGGAGGTTAGCATTTTAGCATTTTAGCATTTTTTTCTGGGGGGGTGATATTTCTCACTCATCATTATTCATGATTCATTCAGCATTATCCATCATCATGGTAGAATCCACATTCATGTAGAAGTGTTTAGAAACATATTCTATTCTTATTTACAATAAAAGTGACAAAATGACACAATGCATTATTTACCATTCATTTCTATTAGGCACAAAATAATAACACGTTTGTAGAGTCACAAGATTGATGTAATCATTGCGTGCTATGAATATGGGAACAAATACAAAACTTTTTACTACTTTAACACACATTAAAGTACTTTTGGTCCCCTAAAATGGGTAGACTATGCACAAAAAGTGCTGTAATTTCTAAAAAGGTTCACCCGATATGGATGTAAATACACTCAAATTAAAGCTGACAGTCTGCACTTTAACCTCATAGTCATTATACATGTGCTTGTAATGCATTGTGAAGGGTATTGATGACTTACAGGACTGTGGTTGGCTGGAGCAGGTTAGTAGGGGGAGGAGCAGGATGACATAGAGACAACATAGAACCTTCATTATGACTTCTTCCTGGTCCTTTTTCTCATTCTAGAACACAGTAGGAGACATGACCTTAGCAACGGGTGACAGGTGGCTTAGTGTTCCAAATGGTACCCTATTTCTTATATAGGGCACTACTTTTGACTAGGGCTCATTGGGCTCTGGTCAAAAGTAGAGAACTATGTAGGGAATAGGGTGCCATTTGGGATGGAAGAAAAACTGAAGCATAAGAGAGAAGAAAAAGTGCAATTTTCTATGTCTGTCTGCGTGGTGTGTTTTTTCCATGAAAGTAGATCAAGTGTTATCAGTTTAACCGTAGTCACACACGCGCACGCGCACACACACAAACGCGCACACACACACACACACACACACACACACACACACACACACACACACACAGTGAAAGCCACAGAAACTGAACAGGTGTGCAAGTGGGAGAGGGATCCATACATCCTTATTTACAGAATAGAAACTTATTAGGTCACATAAGGAGAAATACATGTCAGATATAATTAACATCTAGTGAATACAAAGTAGCATCTGTTTTACTGTTACGCATATCAGTAGACATGAAGGTTATTTGCATAAAACATCTTATTAACAAAGTTGCATTTGTTTAAACCAACCTTTCTTACACACTGGTATGCCAGAAACAAGCCAAGCACAAACTTTAACACTGTAAACCCATTTAGTAGGTTATTCAAATTTGCATAGCATTTTAGGTGCATTTCAAAAATGTGAATTTTATAATATAGCAGATATTTTGTCTCTTACCTTTAGATATTGAACGGCCCAAGTTGGACAGCTTGTGTCGTTGGATGAGTTGTGATGGAACTAGATAAAACACATGGAAAGGGTTGGATGAAGGATGATAGCTGTACTGATGATGTTACTAACTATGATATTACTCCAACTCTAGTGAGGCTGACACATCAGTAAATGACTCTCTCTCTCTCTCTCTCTCTCTCTCTCTCTCTCTCTCTCTCTCTCTCTCTCTCTCTCTCTCTCTCTCTCTCTCTCTCTCTCTCTCTCTCTCTCTCTCTCTCTCTCTCTCTCTCTCTCTCTCTCTCTCTCTCTCTCTCTCTCTCTCTCTCTCTCTCTCTCTCTCTCTCTCTCTCTCTCTCTCTCTCTCTCTCTCTCTCTCTCTCTCTCTCGCAGTGCATGCTGGGTGTTTTTGGAGTTTGAGTGTTTGGTGTGGAAAGCTCTATCCTAACTAACTTTCTTGATTCCTTTCTTTACATGTTATTTTCTATGGTGGAGGGTTAATGCAATATTTGTTTTAGCGGTATCCAAAGTTTTTTTTTCAAAGTTAGGGTGGAAGAGGACAGAGAAACTTTCCTGGGGTTTGGAAGTTGTGGTGTGCGCGATGGCTTCTCAGCCTAGCGCGGAGGAGACGCTGTCTATACAGCATGGATTCAGGTGTGTTCCTGAGAACGGAGTTAAGGTGGAGGAGGTTCTGCTCGCGGTCGGTGAACAGGTAGGAGCTGAGTTTATACATTCTGCTTCTAGAATGAACAAAGCTGTGGTTGTGTTCATGAAAAGGGCTAATTTGGTTGGTAGGCTAATTGCTAGCGGAATATTTGTAAGGGATGTGTTGGTGTCAATTTCACCTCTCTCTACCCCTTCAACAAGAGTTGTAGTGGCAAATTTGCCTCCGTTTATTACGGATGATCAAATTAGGAAAGAGCTGAGTCGTTTTGGTAAGTTTGCTAGCGGTTTCCGTGTACTGTCAGCAGGGTTTCAGGCAGATGCCGTTAAACACGTTGTTTCGTTCCGGAGGCAAGTGTTTATGTTTCTGAACAACAACGAGCAACAGCTAAATGTGCACTTTAAAGTGAGACATGGGGAGGGGCTCTATGCAGGTTTTGCCAGCACAGATAGTCTACGGTGTTTTGAATGTGGGGATTTGGGGCACAAGAGTTTTGCGTGCCCACACAAAGGCCGTAGACAAGGTGAGGGTACAGGCGCCAGTGGGGGAAATCGAGGTCAAAGTGCAGGGGGTAAGGAGATGCAGACAGCAGAGGCTGGGCCTAGTCAGGCTAGAGATGGTGGTGTAGATGAGGTTGGGCCTAGTCAGGCTAGAGATGGTGGGGTAGCTGTAGCTGAGTTTAGTCAGGCTAGAGATGGTGGGGTAGTGGAGGCTGGGTCTAGTCAGGCTAGAGATGGTGGGGAAGCAGAGGCCGGGTCTAGTCAGGCTAGAGATGGTGGGGTAGCTGAGGCTGGGCCTAGTTATGCTATGGAGGGTGGTGTAAAGGGTGCTGGGTCTAGGCAGGATATGGATGGTGGTATAGAAGAGGCTGAGTCTAGTCAGGCTATGGATGGTGGGGTAGCTGAGGCTGGCCCTAGTCATGCTATGGAGGGTGGTGTAGATGATGCTGGGCCTAGTCATGCTATGGAGGGTGGTGTAGATGATACTGGGTCTAGTCAGGTTATTCTAGTGGATGAGGAGAGTATAGTGGGGAAGTGTAAGAGATTAGGGGTGGAGGAGGAGGGTGTCAAGCGGAAAAGGAAAAAGGGTGTGGGCAAAGGCACAATGGAAATGTTGCCTGTTGCTGTGGGTGAGGCCCTAACCAGAGAGAAAGAGCAGGTGGTCAGGGTGGGAGATAGAGAAGAGGAGGAAAGTGAGTCTGAGGAAGAGGATGAGGAGTTATTTTTTTCAGACTCTTCTTCAATTGGCCCGGAGCTGACAGCCAGTCAACCAGAGGGGTCTAAGTACACGTTGAGAGAACTGACAAGGTTCCTGAATGAGACTAAGGGGAAAAAAGTTAATCTTGAGGCTTTTTTTCCTGATCCTAGAAAGTTTGTAAGATCAGTAAAACATGCAATGAGAAATGAGGGGCATGGTGTCCTCTCACCCAGGAAACGGTTTAGGTTGAGGAAGTGGGTTACAACAGTGCGTAAAGGTTTACCTTCAGACACTGTTTAAATGTTTAATTTCTTTCTGACACTGGGGCTTTTTGAGCTTTGCTATTGGTCTATTTCTCTGCTGGCTTTTCTCCCACTTCTTATGGAGACTCTTCGGGTAGGCTCGCTTAATATAAATGGCGCCAGAGATGCGGGAAAGAGGAGTGTGTTGGGTGAATATGTAAAACAAAAAAAAGTACATGTGTTATTTCTGCAGGAGACGCATAGTGATGTGGTGAATGAAGTCGACTGGGGGCTCTGGTGGAAAGGGGCAAGTGTGTTGAGCCATGGGACAAATCTTAGTGCAGGGGTGGCAGTCCTTTTTGCACCGGGTCTGTCTGTAAAAATTTGCTCCTCAAAGGAAGTGTGTAAGGGTAGGTTGCTTGTTGTTAAAGCAGAAATTAACAGCATGGGTTTTGTTTTTATAAATGTGTATGCGCCTAACACAGGGAGAGAAAGAGGGGTTCTATTTGGGAGTCTTAGACAGGAACTCTCACAAGTAGCGCCTGAGGAGACGCTGGTGATCGGAGGTGACTGGAACTGTACAATGGATTTTACAAAAGACAGAAATGGGGAAGAGCCTCATTCAGTGTCAGTGGGAGTGTTAGGGGACATCATTAATCAGTTTGACCTAGTGGATGTTTGGAGAACTAAACATCCAAACACAAGACAGTATACATGGGTGAAGGTTTTTGGGGCTAGGGTGAGTGCAGCCCGACTTGATCGTTTTTACATATCTAGGAATCAGAGCAATAGGCTGCTGGGCGCTACCATTCTCCCAGTGGGTTTTTCGGACCATCACATAACCATGGCTCGGCTGTCTATTTCACCAGGGCCCCGGCAGGCATCTTATTGGAAGTTCAATGTAAAGCTCTTACAAGATGCCACTTTTTGCTCAGTTTTCCAGACCTTTTGGGAAAGGTGGGGGCAGCGAAGAGAGGAGTATGAGTCTCTGAGTCAATGGTGGGATGTGGGGAAAGTGCAGATTCGGCTTTTCTGTCAACAGTACACAGCTCTCTCATCATCAGAGGCTAGGAGAGTATTGGGGGAACTAGAGCGGTGTATTAGTGAGATGGAGGTAGAGATGGTGGGGCAAGGCAATGTAGGCCTCCAGGCTAATTTAGCCGAATTACGTAGGGACCTGGGCAGTTTTTTCCAGGTTAAAGCAAAGGGAGCACTTGTAAGAGCTAGGTTCTCCATGCTCAAGGAGATGGATGCTCCCAGCTCCTTCTTCTTTGGTTTGGAAAGACAGAGCAGTGAAGCCAAGGGTATGCATTGTCTACGGCTGTCTGATGGGCGGGTGACCTCTGTGGTGGGGGAGATGCGGGAGCGGACTGTGGAGTTTTATACTGAATTGTATAGGGCAGAAATGTGTGATCCTATGTGTGCTCAGGTCTTGTTCGCAGGACTCCCTAAGCTCTCTCGGGCACAGAGGGATGAAATGGACATTCCTCTGTTGTCACATGAACTGGCAGAGGCCGTAACCCAGATGTCCCCCGGTCGTGCACCGGGGGTCGATGGACTCCCAGTGGAGTTTTACAAAAAATTCTGGGGAATAATTGGACAGGATTTCTTTTGCGTCTTGCGTGAATGCATCGGGGTAGGAGAGTTGCCGATGAGCTGCCGTCGGGCGGCTCTGACTCTCCTGCCCAAAAAAGGGGACTTGTGTGAACTTAAGAACTGGAGGCCTGTGGCATTACGCTGTGCGGACTACAAGATTTTTGCCAAGGTCCTCTCTAACAGACTGAAGTCCCATCTGGACTCTATAATACACAAGGACCAGACATATTGTGTACCGGGACGCTCAATCACGGACAACTTGTTCTTGATTAGGGACATGTTGGACTTGTCGAGAGGTTCTAATGTGAACTTTGGACTGGTCTCTTTAGATCAAGAGAAGGCTTTTGATAGAGTGGATCATGAGTATCTGTTTAATGTGATGTCTGTGTTTGGGTTTGGGAAGAGTTTTGTGACCTGTGTGAAGCTGTTGTATGCTGGGGTGTCATGTATGGTTAAGGTGGGAGGGGGGCTCAGTAGGCCAGTCTGGGTGAGACGGGGCATTAGACAAGGATGCCCTCTATCTGGGCAGCTATACACACTAGCCATTGAGCCTTTTTTAGGACTGCTACGCAGGAGACTGCAGGGAGTGTGCTGGACAGGCATGGGGGTGGTGACAGGAATAGCAGTCTCAGCATACGCAGATGATGTTTCTGTGATGGTCAGGGATGGGCAAGATATGCAGGAACTAGAGACCAGTCTGAAGGTGTACGAGGGAGCTTCATCAGCTAAGGTAAACTGGGGAAAGAGCAAAGCTCTGTTATGTGGGGCATGGGGGGATAGGGCTCCTCCTCTGCTTCCAGGGGGTTTGCAGTGGGGTTGTGAAGGGCTTAAAGTGTTGGGGGTGTACCTGGGCTCGGAGAGGTGGGTCAGGAAGAACTGGGAGGGGCTGTCACAGGCAGTGGTGTCAAGACTGGCCAGGTGGAGGTGGCTCCTATCCCAAGTGTCATATAGAGGGAGGGTGCTGATAATTAACAACCTGGTGGCATCTTCCTTGTGGCATAAACTGGCTGTCCTCAACCCCCCCGCCGGTCTGCTTGCAGACCTGCAACGCAAGCTGGTGGATTTCTTTTGGTCGGGACATCACTGGCTGAAGGCAGCAGTGTTGTACATGACCGTCCACGAAGGAGGACAGGGCCTGGTGGAACTGGAGAGCAGGATGGCTGCTTTCCGGCTAAAGGCGGTACAGAGACTGCTGTATCATACCGATGTTGGCTGGAGGGAACCAGCATGCGCACTGCTGAGGAGAGCTGGTGGATTAGGGTTGGACCGGCAGCTGTTCCTCATGAAGCTGGAGAGGCTGAGTACAGCAGGTCTCTCAGAGTTTTACTCTGCGGTGCTGAGGGCCTGGCAGCTGCTAAGGCCCATACGAGAAGGGGGTGTGGAGCCTGGGCAGTGGGTGTGGGAGGAGCCTATTTTCCACAACCCAGCCATCCCTTTGAGATCGGTTCAGTCTGCCACCCTGCAGAGGCAACTGATGGCAGGGGGTTTACGAAGGCTAGGTGACCTGAGACTGCTGGGAGAGGAGGGGTGGAAAACCCCGGAGGTCTTGGCGCAACAAACAGGAATAACGTCTCTTAGACTGTTGGAGAGATTCCTGGAGGAGGTCCAGGAGGCACTGTCTGAGCAGGTAAGGGGGGTGTTTGAGAGGCCAAAGGGAGAGGGGCCACCAATGTTTCCGCCACTGCAGGTGACGGCAGAGACTGGAGACTGGCAAGGGGGTCTGGAGGACTTGTTAGATTTTAACACTCCGAGCCTGGGGGAATTTGAGGGGGTGGGAGGTAAAGCTCTCTACAACCTCTGCGTTAAGGTTAGGAACATTAGAAGTCTAACAGGAGTGAAGGCACATCAGTGGCAGGGGGTATGTGGGGCGGAGAGTATGGTGGGTTTTAGATGGAGGGCGCTCTACAAACCCCCAGTACCAAAGAGGTCAGGGGACCTCCAGTGGAGGGTTCTTCATGGAGCCCTGGCCACTAACAGCTGGTTGGCACGTGTTGATCCGGGAATTGGGCAGGGGTGTCCTTTCTGTCAAATGAATGAAACTGTGATTCATGTGTTTTCTGTGTGCACCAGGTTAATGCCATTAATGTCTCTGTTGGAATGTCTGTGTGAGAGGTTGGGGGTGGTTTTTGCTGTTGGGATGTTTATAATGGGATACAGGTATTCGAGTAAGGAGAAAGAAAAATGTGTTTTGTTGAATTTTCTGTTTGCTCAGGCAAAATTAGCTATTTGGCTAACAAGGAGAAACAGGGTCAAAGGTGGGGGGATAACAGACCCTTTACTATTGTTTAATGGGATGGTCTCTGCGCGCCTTAGGGTTGAGTTTGAGTTCTATAAACTGATCAAATGTGTGGAGATGTTTGAGGAGATATGGTGTGTTGGGGGGGCTGTCTGTATTGCTGGGGAAGATGTTTTGGATATACGGTTGTAGGAGAGGGTATTGTTTTTGTGTATGGTGATGTTGGTTTGTATCATGTGGTAGATGGAAAGGTGAGTATGGTACATGTATGCAGTACAGGATATATTTTTGTTTTTTTATTTTTAGGGGGGGGTGAGTGTTAAATGAAATGAGAATGTTTCAATAAAGAAAGACAAAAAGTCAAAGTCTCTCTCTCTCTCTCTCTCTCTCTCTCTCTCTCTCTCTCTCTCTCTCTCTCTCTCTCTCTCTCTCTCTCTCTCTCTCTCTCTCTCTCTCTCTCTCTCTCTCTCTCTCTCTCTCTCTCTCTCTCTCTCTCTCTCTCTCTCTCTCTCTCTCTCTCTCTCTCTCTCTCTCTCTCTCTCTCTCTCTCTCTCTCTCTCTCTCTCTCTCTCTCTCTCTCTCTCTCTCTCTCTCTCTCTCTCTCTCTCTCTCTCTCTCTCTCTCTCTCTCTCTCATAATCAAGATGATCACCCTGCCCACAACCAGCGTCTCTCTGTGACACGTTCTAACACACTCAGGTTCTAGACATATACACTTAGCCATACACCATACTATCACCTAAAGACGTTTCCAGAAGCATGTCCAGAGATGCAACAGTTGAACCATGTTAATCATCTGAGACACTGTTGTCCTTTGACAGTCACTATTGCTGTTATTGATCTCTCTGTAGCTGAAAACATGCTGTGCAAAGAGAATACATTATTGTCAGGGCCTGTATTCATAAAGCATCTCAGAGTAGAAGTACTGATCTAGGATAAGTTTTGCCTTTTAGATCATAATGTATAAGATTACATGGACAAGGGGACCTGATCCTAGATAAGTACTCATAATCCGAGACACTTTATGTAGGTCCTTATTGACCACATCGTTGGATGAACAGCATGTTAACATATAGACCTATGTCTGAGAAGATGTATATAGTTCCCATAGCTATACATGGGCAGTGTGCTGTTTGCTACCATTCTCTCGTGTGGGTTTTTTAGTAAAAGGTCACTGTGGTTAGAGAGACTGATGTTATGTTCAGACTGAGGTGTGAAGTTTCCACTCCTTTTAAAAAAAAACAACCACCTAAAAACAACCACCGAACAGGTAAAAGATGTGTTGAGAGGGTGAAGAAGAAGAGGAATCTTGTTGAGAGGGTGAAGAAGAAGAGGAATCTTGTTGAGAGGGTGAAGAAGAAGAGGAATCTTGTTGAGGGGGTGAAGAAGAAGAGGAAGGCTCATAATAATGCCTGGAATGGAGTTAATGGAAGGGCATCAAATACATGTAATCAATGTGTTTGATGTGTTTGATACTCTTCCATTAATTCTGTTCCAGCCATTACTTTGAGTCCGTCCTCCGATTTAAAGTGCCACCAGCCACCACTGGTTTCTGTACATTGTTAGCTGTGAAGCCTTGTGATGTCGTGTTCACTGTCAAATGTACCAACAGTCCCGTGTGTCCCAATTCAGGGCTTTCCTGTCCTAACCTGATAGCCTGGTCCCAGATCAAGGCTTTCCTGCCTTAACCTGATAGCCTGGTCCCAGATCAGGGCTTTCCTGCCTTAACCTACTAGCCTGATCCCAGATCAGGGCTTTCCTCCCTTAACCTGATAGTCTGGTCCCAGATCAGGGCTTTCCTGTCATAACATGTTAGCCTGATCCCAGATCGGGGCTTTCCTGCCTTAACCTGAAAGCAGAGAACATACACACACATGCATTGTCGACGCAAGCTCAAACACAAGTGCAGTCTTCATGCAAGCTAACACACACACATTATACATGTACACACACACATTATACATGTACACACACACACACATTATACATGTACACACACACACATTATACATGTACACACACACATATTGTGCATGCACGCACACACAAGCTCATTCTGCATGTATGAATACACACACACACACACACACACACACACACACACACACACACACACACACACACACACACACGGGCTGCAGGTAAGAAAACCACAACGTCCTCGTTTCCCAGAATGTTTACAAGCTGTTTCCAATAACAAACAAACCACAAACCACTAACACCCCCGTCCCCTCCTCCTCTCTACCTCTCTTCTCATCCTCTCCCAAACCAAACCTCATACTAACACCCCCTCCCTTCTTCTTCTTACCATGTACACCTCTCCTTTCACCCTCCCTATCTCTCTCTGACTTCCTTTCCACCAACGCTCACTCCCTGACTCTCCCCTCCTCCCCCTCACCCTCCCTATCTCTCTGACTTCCTTTCCACCAACGCTCACTCCCTGACCCCCCCCTCCTCCTCACCTCCCCCTCTTGTCTTTGACTTCCTCTGTACCTGTGGCTGGGTGTGTATATCCTGTCCTACTTAAACACTGGACCAAATCAACCCCTAGGTTACATCCTAACTGGCACCCTTGTTCCCTATATAGTGCACTATATACCCTAGAGGCACTGGTTAAAAGTAGTACACAATATAGGGAATAGGGTGCCATTTGGAACGCACTCATAAGCCCCTCCACAATGAGGACAGTCGTCTCCAGTTCAACCCACAAGGTGTGCAGGGTTTTGCTCCAGTTCTATTTGAACATCCTGTCCTACTAAACCTAGGCCCAGATCAGCTCCTAGTCCTCTACATAATGAAGATTGAATCAGCTCCTAGTCCTCTACATAATGAAGATTGAATCAGCTCCTAGCCCATTCATAATGAAGATTGAATCAGCTCCTAGCCCCCTCCATAATGAAGCCCTAATCAGCTCCTAGCCCCCTCCATAATGAAGCCCTAATCAGCTCCTAGCCCCCTCCATAATGAAGCCCTAATCAGCTCCTATCCCCCTCCATAATGAATCCCTAATCAGCTCCTAGCCCCCTCCATAATGAAGCCCTAATCAGCTCCTAGCCCCCTCCATAATGAAGCCCTAATCAGCTCCTAGCCCCCTCCATAATGAAGCCCTAATCAGCTCCTAGCCCCCTCCATAATGAAGCCCTAATCAGCTCCTAGCCCCCTCCATAATGAAGCCCTAATCAGCTCCAAGCCCCCTCCATAATGAAGCCCTTATCAGCTCCAAGCCCCCTCCATAATGAAGCCCTAATCAGCTTCAAGCCCCCTCTATAATGAAGCCCTAATCAGCTCCTAGCCCCCTCCATAATGAAGCCCTAATCAGCTCCTAGCCCCCTCCATAATGAATCCCTAATCAGCTCCTAGCCCCCTCCATAATGAAGCCCTAATCAGCTCCTAGCCCCCTCCATAATGAAGCCCTAATCAGCTCCTAGCCCCCTCCATAATGAATCCCTAATCAGCTCCTAGCCCCCTCCATAATGAAGCCCTAATCAGCTCCTAGCCCCCTCCATAATGAAGCCCTAATCAGCTCCTAGACCCCTCCATAATGAAGCCCTTATCAGCTCCAAGCCCCCTCCATAATGAAGATTGAATCAGCTCCTAGCCCCCTCCATAATGAAGCCCTAATCAGCTCCTAGCCCCCTCCATAATGAAGATTGAATCAGCTCCTAGCCCCCTCCATAATGAAGATTGAATCAGCTCCTAGCCCACTCCATAATGAAGATTGAATCAGCTCCTAGCCCCCTCCATAATGAAGCCCTAATCAGCTCCTAGCCCCCTCCATAATGAAGATTGAATCAGCTCCTAGCCCCCTCCATAATGAAGCCCTAATCAGCTCCTAGCCCCCTCCATAATGAAGCCCTAATCAGCTCCTAGCCCACTCCACAATGAAGCCCTAATCAGCTCCTAGCCCCCTCCATAATGAAGATTGAATCAGCTCCTAGCCCCCTCCATAATGAAGATTGAATCAGCTCCTAGCCCCCTCCATAATGAAGCCCTAATCAGCTCCTAGCCCCCTCCATAATGAAGCCCTAATCAGCTCCTAGCCCCCTCCATAATGAAGATTGAATCAGCTCCTAGCCCCCTCCATAATGAAGCCCTAATCAGCTCCTAGCCCCCTCCATAATGAAGCCCTACTCAGCTCCTAGCCCCCTCCATAATGAAGCCCTAATCAGCTCCTAGCCCCCTCCATAATGAAGATTGAATCAGCTCCTAGCCCCCTCCATAATGAAGCCCTAATCAGCTCCTAGCCCCCTCCATAATGAAGCCCTAATCAGCTCCTAGCCCCCTCCATAATGAAGCCCTAATCAGCTCCTAGCCCCCTCCATAATGAAGCCCTAATCAGCTCCTAGCCCCCTCCATAATGAAGATTGAATCAGCTCCTAGCCCCCTCCATAATGAAGCCCTAATCAGCTCCTAGCCCCCTCCATAATGAAGCCCTAATTAGCTCCTAGCCCCCTCCATAATGAAGATTGAATCAGCTCCTAGCCCCCTCCATAATGAAGCCCTAATCAGCTCCTAGCCCCCTCCATAATGAAGCCCTAATCAGCTCCTAGCCCCCTCCATAATGAAGCCCTAATCAGCTCCTAGCCCCCTCCATAATGAAGATTGAATCAGCTCCTAGCCCCCTCCATAATGAATCCCTAATGAGCTCCTAGCCCCCTCCATAATGAAGCCCTAATCAGCTCCTAGCCCCCTCCATAATGAAGATTGAATCAGCTCCTAGCCCCCTCCATAATGAAGCCCTAATCAGCTCCTAGCCCCCTCCATAATGAAGCCCTAATCAGCTCCTAGCCCCCTCCATAATGAAGATTGAATCAGCTCCTAGCCCCCTCCATAATGAATCCCTAATCAGCTCCTAGCCACCTCCATAATGAAGCCCTAATCAGCTCCTAGCCCCCTCCATAATGAAGATTGAATCAGCTCCTAGCCCCCTCCATAATGAAGCCCTAATCAGCTCCTAGCCCCCTCCATAATGAAGCCCTAATCAGCTCCTAGCCCCCTCCATAATGAAGCCCTAATCAGCTCCTAGCCCCCTCCATAATGAAGCCCTAATCAGCTCCTAGCCCCCTCCATAATGAAGCCCTAATCAGCTCCTAGCCCCCTCCATAATGAAGATTGAATCAGCTCCTAGCCCCCTCCATAATGAAAATTGTATCAGCTCCTAGCCCCCTCCATAATGAAGATTGAATCAGCTCCTAGCCCCCTCCATAATGAATCCCTAATGAGCTCCTAGCCACCTCCATAATGAAGCCCTAATCAGCTCCTAGCCCCCTCCATAATGAAGCCCTAATCAGCTCCTAGCCCCCTCCATAATGAAGCTCTAATCAGCTCCTAGCCCCCTCCATAATGAAGATTGAATCAGCTCCTAGCCCCCTCCATAGTGAATCCCTAATCAGCTCCTAGCCCCCTCCATAATGAAGCCCTCATCAGCTCCTAGCCACCTCCATAATGAAGCCCTAATCAGCTCCTAGCCCCCTCCATAATGAAGCCCTAATCAGCTCCTAGCCCCCTCCATAATGAAGCCCTAATCAGCTCCTAGCCCCCTCCATAATGAAGCTCTAATCAGCTCCTAGCCCCCTCCATAATGAAGCCCTAATCAGCTCCTAGCCCCCTCCATAATGAAGCCCTAATCAGCTCCTAGCCCCCTCCATAATGAAGCCCTAATCAGCTCCTAGCCCCCTCCATAATGAAGATTGAATCAGCTCCTAGCCCCCTCCATAATGAAAATTGTATCAGCTCCTAGCCCCCTCCACAATGAAGATTGAATCAGCTCCTAGCCCCCTCCATAATGAAGATTGAATCAGCTCCTAGCCCCCTCCATAATAAAGCCCTAATCAGCTCTTAGCCCCCTCCATAATGAAGATTGAATCAGCTCCTAGCCCCCTCCATAATGAAGCCCTAATCAGCTCCTAGCCCCCTCCATAATGAAGCCCTAATCAGCTCCTAGCCCCCTCCATAATGAAGCCCTAATCAGCTCCTAGCCCCCTCCATAATGAAGCCCTAATCAGCTCCTAGCCCCCTCCATAATGAAGCCCTAATCAGCTCCTAGCCCCCTCCATATTAAGCCCTAATCAGCTCCTAGCCCCCTACACAAAGACTCCCTAATCAGCCCTTAGCCTCTTCCACAATGAGGACAGTGGTCTTCAACCTTGATTCTAGAGATCTAAAGGGTGTGCAGGGTTTTGGTGCAGCCCAGCACTAACACAGAACAAAAGCCTGGGCTTCTCTGGGACCAGGATGGAAGAATCCTTTCCTAGCGCATAGCCTAGACACATTTCATCAGCCCCAAGGGATGGGAGAGGTGTATGGAATATTGTAACAGCTTCGCTCTCTGTGTGTCTCTCAAGTGATAATAGTCATCATCATCATCATCATCATCATCATCACTACCGTGATCATGACCTCAACTGTGTAATACTGTGTCTTCCAAATGATCACACTCAAACACACAGACACAGGCAGAGTAGCTTTCTTGATTGAACAACAAATGTAATCCATAACCACCTGAATACATCATAGATGTAGGATCTTCATTTGAGCCAGTTTGCTATAATGGAAAATTATCCCGCAGCAACTGGAAATGTGAATTATTATGTGGATTATAGTTATAGTTATGTGGATTATGGATATTTGTTGTAGGGGCTGATACATTTTTCGATAGGGCAAATCAAGTCTGACATTTTAAATTGGAAATTACAAGCGTTAGAAGCCTTATTGAGCCTTGAATACACTACAAGTTTGCATTTTCTACTGTGCAGGAAAATTCTCAGCAACAAAAGAGTGATCAAATTAAGATCCTACATCTGTATATTAATATTCAAAGAGAGCCTTACCTTACTGTATAGTGGACCTTCTTGTAGTCTCAGAAACACCGGCTTCTCAATGCTCTCCGGTTGAGTTACGTTTCACTCTAAACTGAAGGACAAGACAAGTGCTTAATGATGAATCAGTTTCTTGTCTCTCAATTGGTCACCACCGGATGATTCAAACCCTTTAATGACGAGAAAAACGTCTGCCTGCCTTCTCTGAAAAGTAAATGAGTGAACAGAAAAGAGATTACTGACAGAAAGGGATTTTCTGTGGCTTCAGTTAGTTTCAACTGAAACCGCACACGTCATCAACGCTGCGATCTGTACTTGTCAGAAGCGGGGGTTAAAACAAAAATATTACATTTTTCAGTTTTTCTTCTTCCGGTCTCTGTTCTTGTTCCTTTTTCTAAAGCGTTCAATATGACTTTTGTTATTGTGAAATGTTGAGATGATGTAAAGTGTAAAATTAGAACATTTAATGTTTTTATTCCTTTCTGGAAATAACAGGTGCAAAAGCTTTGAAAGTGCCATGTGTGGCGAGTGAGGTAGTGAAAGAGAGAGACAGAGACCAAATACCACGTTTTGCTGCCCTCAACTGGACAAAGTATGACGAGAGTATGGCCTTGGTGTAACCAGTAGTTGATTTTCACAGCCGCTTTTCACCTCCACAAGCAGCTATGAAAGGAGACTATTTAGCATGTAATGAACAGTCCTCTTTCAACCGTATCCAGATGCTTTATGTATACAGAAAAAGGATAAAGAGTTATTATAGTTATTATATAACTTATTTTTAATATCAGATACAAACAAAAACTCAACCATGTTCTTAACAAATTAAAGATCACGGATTACAATACACACCATCAGGAAGAGGTTTTTGGGAGGGTGGGTATCTTTCTCCCTGTTCTGCTGACTAGTATTTGTCTCTGCTCATACAGGCCTAAGGCACTAATTTGGTGGTAAAAAACAAATAATCATAAATGTTTTATTTTGACATGTATTATTTTTTAAATGTGATTCATCGGGGGGCGCTGAAGCACACTCAGCATCCTACTTCCTGCGGCTATGCATACCACGTGTTTATTCCACATGAAGTACATTCCTATGACTACGGAATGTCTTCAGGTTTAAAGTGTCTGTGTGTGTTTCCGTGTGTGTCTGTGTGACCGGTTGGTGGGTCCACTCGGCCATCCTGTGTCTCTGCTAAACAGGTCTGGTCCAAACGTAGAGACAGATAACTGAACCCTTTCATCTGATGATCATAAACACACACACCAGTTGGGTCAATAGATTCAACAAAAACTATTTGTATCATGAGGATGAGTCACCTATTATTTCACAAGGATATGATTTTCCTTGGAGACCTCTGAATGCAGACATGGAAGAACTTCCTGAAATGACTTACTAAAATACACTATATACAAAAGTATGTGGACACCCCTTTAAATTAGTGGATTCTGCTATTTCAGCAATGCCCATTCCTGACAGGTGTATAAAATCGAGCACACAGCCATGTAATCTCGATAGATAAACAACGGCAGTAGAATGGCCTTACTTACTCAGTGACTTTCAATGGGGCACCGTCATAGGATGCCACCTTTCTACCAAGTCAGTTCATCAAATTTCTGCCCTGCTAGAGCTGCCCCGGTCAACTGTACGTGCTGTTATTATCACGTTCCAGGAGAAGACCCAGATGCAGACAGTGTCGAAGTAACAAAAGTGTATTACTAGTACAGGGGGCAGGCAAAACGACAGGTCAAGAGTAGGCAGAGGTCAGTAATCCAGATCAGAGTCCATAAGGTACAGAATGGCAGGCAGTCTCGGGGTCAGGGCAGGCAGAGGTCAATAATCCAGGGTGTTGTGACAAGGTAAAGAACGGCAGGCAGTCTCAGGGTCAGGGCAGGCAGACAGGTCAAGAACCGGGAACTGGAAAACAGGAACTAGAACAAGACAGGAGCAAGGGGAAAACGCTGGTAGGCTTGGCGAACAAAACGAACTGGCAACAGACAAACAGAGAACACAGGTATAAATACACAGGGGATAATGGGGAAGATGGGCGACACCTGGAGGGGGGTGGAGACAAGCACAAAGACAGGTAAAACAGATCAGGGTGTGACAGTTATTGTGAAGTGGAAAAGTCTAGGAGCAACAACGGCGCAGCCGCGAAGTGGTATGCCACACAAGCTCACAGAACGGAACCGCCGAGTGCTATCCACTGTTGCAACACTCACCACCGAGTTTCAAACTGCCTCTGGATGCAACGTCAGCACAAGAACTGTTCGTCTGGAGCTTCATGAAATGGGTTTCCATGGGCGACCAGCCGCACACAAGCCTAAGATCACCATGTGCAATGCCAAGCGTCGGCTGGAGTGGTGTAAAGCTCGCTGCCATTGGACTCTGGAGCAGTGGAAAAGTGTTCTCTGGAGTGATGAATCACACATCTGGCATTCTGATGGACGAATCTGGGTTTGGCGAATGCCAGGAGAATGCTACCTGCCTCAATGCATAGTACCATCTGTAAAGTTTGGTGGAGGAGGAATAATGGTCTGGGGGTGTTTTTCATGGTTCGGGCTAGTCTCCTTAGTTCCAGTAAAGGGAAATCTTATTCCGTACTTCCAACTTTGTGGCAACAGTTTCAGCATGACAAGGCCCCTGTGCACAAAGCCAGGTCCATAAAGAAATAGTTTTTCAAGATCGGTGTGGAAGAACTCTGACCTCAACCCTATCGAACACCTTTAGGATGAAGTGGAACGCCGACTGCAAGCCAGGCCTAATCTCATAACATCAGTGCCCGACCTCACTAATGCTCTTGTGGCTGAATGGAAGCAAGTCCCCACAGCAATGTTCCAACATCTATTGGAAAGCCTTCCCAGAAGAGTGGAGGCTGCTATAACAGGAAAAGGGGGACCAGCTCCATATCAATGCCCATGATTTTGGAATGAGATGTTCGACAAGCAGGTGTCCACATACTTTTGGCCATGTGGTGTACATGCTCCACCAGATGCTCCACTAGGAACATACCCTCGTGTTTTGAGGAAACGATGGTCCTGTCATTGTCTGGCGTGTGAATGATAAGGCTAATGAAAGAATGACTAACTGACGTGAATTCAAGCTCCAACTGACCTTCTATGACATGTGATCGTCACCAACCCCCTCTAGTCCAAACAGTAGGATACAGTTACCCCCAGACACTGACCTAAGGCCAGTTTTACATTGCTCCTTTAGAATTTGATCCTATATCTGTGCTTACATTGATGTAGATACAGTATTTACAGTATTTATGTTGGCCTGAATCTGGATCTGGTTACACTTCAGTGGAGTTGAAGTAGTGAGATGCTGTAGATCTGAGCCCTTCACTATCCTTCACACCTGAGATAGACAGAGGAGAGAGAGAGAGAGAGACACACGCAAAAAGTAATTGATTGCGGGACATTTATTGTCTCTGTCTGGTAACTGTCAAAGCATTAAACATTTAAGAATAATTCCGTCCTCGTTCTCGTTATTGTAATTATTTCGCTTCCATGGCCAATTTATTGCCTTGCCTCCCTACTCTTCTACATTTGCACACACTGTACATAGATTTTTCTATTGTGTTATTGACTGTACGTTTGTTTATGTGTAACTCTGTGTTGTTGTTTTTGTCGCACTGCTTTACTTTATCTTGGCCAGGTCGTAGTTGTAAATGAGAACTTGTTCTCAACTGGCCTACCTGGTTAAATAAAGGTGAAATAAAAAATAAACATTTCAAAGCCATCGCCTGTAGCACCGTACATCCTCTCGGGGCATGTAACAAGTGTAGGCTCTATAGACATCACCAGTCGACGCCTAACAACAGCAGCACCTTCACCATCATCCGGTCAGCCCGGCCCGCATCCAACAGGGTCTGTGCTATCTGGTATTGTTGGGACGGCTCTACCCCATTGAAGTTGAAAATTAAATGAGTTAAAGTAAGGGTTAGTGTTAGGGTTTAGGGTATGGGCGTTCTAAGGATCCCGGATGGCACTGACCCATCCCACAGGTATGCCTATGCCCTCTATTGATACATTTCAATGCGTCCAATGGAAGTGTTTGTAGAATTTATAACGCACGCACGCACGCGCACACACACACACACACACACACACACACACACAAACAGAGCAAGAGAGAGACAGTTGATTCTTTATTAATTGGCTGAAATATAAAAACACCGACTATCAAGCAAGCAACGTAGTCTATGTTAAACAATACATCCCTTTACCAATTACTATCAATAAGATTGTAATAACAACTAAGCTGCCTTATTAAAAATATATTTAAAATGGCTAACTTACAATAATGACAATTTGCAAAAACCCAAACATAATTTCATCTGCAACATTTTTATACATTTTTTGATAGAATTTTTGATAGAATATTTAAAGCACACAATATACTTGAAGTGAAGCCGCTCAACAACAACTACATCACATTAGTCATCTAACAGACTCCCATCCAGAGAGACACACAGATCTCCCACATGGTCAACAACAACAACTACATCACATTAGTCATCTAACAGACTCCCATCCAGAGAGACACACAGATCTCCCACAAGGTCAACAACAACAACTACATCACATTAGTCATCTAACAGACTCCCATCCAGAGAGACACACAGATCTCCCACAAGGTCAACAACAACAACTACATCACATTAGTCATCTAACAGACTCCCATCCAGAGAGACACACAGATCTCCCACAAGGTCAACAACAACTACATCACATTAGTCATCTAACAGACTCCCATCCAGAGAGACACACAGATCTCCCACAAGGTCAACAACAACTACATCACATTAGTCATCTAACAGACTCCCATCCAGAGAGACACACAGATCTCCCACAAGGTCAAAAACGTGGCCCCGAACCAGCGATCCATCAGCCCCTGGCCCAAGCTCCCAACCGCCAGGCCACCAGCCCTCCAAGACCACCCCCCCCCCACCCAGTTCCCTAAGAGCTGCCTCTCAACCA
Organism: Salvelinus namaycush; assembly: GCF_016432855.1. NCBI lineage: Eukaryota > Metazoa > Chordata > Actinopteri > Salmoniformes > Salmonidae > Salvelinus > Salvelinus namaycush. Next base: position 3,563,032 of record NC_052345.1, read on the forward strand.
CCCGAGAAAAATGTTATCATTCCATTCCCCACCCCAAAGCCCCCAATGCACCAACAACCAAAAAAATGAACAAAAGACAAAAAAAGACAAAGACAAAGGACAACAGAAAACAACAATGCAAAAAACAAAAGACATCAAGAACAACTGAAATCATAACAGCAAGGACAACTAAAATCATAACAGCAAGGCCAACTGAAATCATAACAGCAAGGCCAACTGAAATCATAACAGCAAGGCCAACTGAAATCATAACAGCAAGGCCAACTGAAATCATAACAGCAAGGCCAACTGAAATCATAACAGCAAGGCCAACTAAAATCATAACAGCAAGGCCAACTAAAATCATAACAGCAAGGCCAACTGAAATCATAACAGCAAGGCCAACTGAAATCATAACAGCAAGGCCAACTGAAATCATAACAGCAAGGCCAACTGAAATCATAACAGCAAGGCCAACTAAAATAACAGCAAGGCCAACTGAAATCATAACAGCAAGGCCAACTGAAATCATAACAGCAAGGCCAACTGAAATCATAACAGCAAGGACAACTGAAATCATAACAGCAAGGCCAACTGAAATCATAACAGCAAGGACAACTGAATATGTTTGAGTGCACGTATGGCACTATTTACATGTGTGTGTGTGTCCATGTATGTGCACGTGTGCATTTGAAGGAGAGTGTGTGTATATGCATGTGTGCAAACACCTGCACGGCATCAGCCTCGGGCAAACAGGCATTAGCTGTAACAACACTGCCCCTCAGTGTCATTCAAACTTACTTTTTGTTTTGTTTTATTTGGACTTTATTTGTTTTACTTTTATCTTTGACCGTCATTCTATCCCCCACCAAACAACTCCAATCCCACTTGTCTCCAATTCCACATCCCAACCCTCAGCGTCCCTCAGCCATTCCCATCTCTAATGGCCACCCCCATATATCTTTCAACTATGCTGTGATGTTTAACTTACAACAGTATTATTTAAATATACAAAAATAATAATATAATTTTTCAAAAGAGACATTACATTCAAGATGGTCATGTTATACACAACATAATAATACATTCTTCATTTCTACTGAGAGGTTTATCAGTATCAGATCAGTATTTACTGTGAGCACAATCATAGTATCATATTGATATAATGAATAGATGTACTACTGACATGAGAGGTAGAAAAGTGTTTAGAAGTGGTATAAACAACAAGGCCCGGGGGGGTGTGGTATGTACCAATACACCACAGCTAAGGGCTGTTCTTCGGCACGAGGCGACGTGGAGTAAATTAGCCATATATCACAAACGCCCGAGGTGCCTTATTGTTATTATAAACTGGTTACCAAAGTAATTCGAGCAGTAAAAATAAATGTTTTGTCATATCCGTGGTATACGGTCTGATATACCATGTATTTCAGCCTATCAGCATTCAGGGCTCCAACCACTCAGTTTATTAAAGCTTATAGACCCTTTTCTGAGTATTCAACAGAAAATATATGACTTGAGTGAAAAACTCAACGGCTACTTCTTCTTTGTTTTTTAAAGTAACAAAGTAGCCTACAAGACAAAACACTGTTTATGACTCTAACATTTTGGCACTGAACGTCGGATCTTGGTGGAAATAAAACATTTTTTTTTACAGATCTTTTATTAATGTTCAGGGTATAAATTCATAAAACGGGCCGGATCTGGCGCGCAGGCCGCTAGTTGAATAGCCCTGATGTACAGTATCTACTGTACATGCATATCTATGAACCTATCTAAAACATTCCCATACCTCACGCACATCCCATTAAAAGGGAAATCTGGGATTCAAACAGAAACAAAAGGAATGTACCAATCCTAGACTGCCCCTTTTTTCTCTATCCACCTGGAAGCACTGTATCCCTCCCAATGACGTATATAAACCCTGGATTGCTGATGCTACTGTATGTTTTGGCCAATGAGAGGCTTTGAAGCCACCGGTCGGCCATATTGGCACTCCTCAGAAAAGCAGTCCTCCATAGAGTACGAGTATGAGTCATAAAACACATAAAACTTAGCAGTCAAACAGGGAAATGGTTCCAATCATTTTTACACCATTCATTTTCCCCATAGGGGATTTTAGAAACACTTAAAATAAGGGCTGTGTTTCATGTAGGCTTACCCTGATTTAATGTTTTGATAACCGTGTAAATCTCTCTAGGACAAGGTGACTTTTATCAATATATTCGCCTGTATTTACCCCACAAAAATGTGATGCTAATTAGCTGCTAATGTGGCTATCATAAAGAACTACAAATGCCATGAGGGAAAGGTAATAATTTAAAAAATGTTTTTTAAATGTAACCTTTATTTAACCAAGCAAGTCGGTTAAGAACAAATTCTTATTTACAATGACGGCCTACCGGGGAGCAGAGGGTTAACTGCCTTGTTCAGGGGCAGAATGACATTTTTTTACCTTGTCAGCTCTGGGATTCAAACCAGCAACATTTTGGTTACTGGCTCAACGCTCTAACCACTAGGATACCTGCTGCCCCAAATCTCTGGATTACGTGTCTAATGTTAGCTAAATGGAGTAATGAATGAATTGGCAGAATCTTTTCAAATGTACAATTCTGGAAACTGTCTTGTGCAAGTTTAAAAATGGACACAATACCTGTTAGCAAAAGGTGTCAGCGATGACACCAGAGATGATGTGCATGACCTTGTTGGGATTTGTAGTCTTGCATGATGTCTATGTTGATGCTAATTAGCATTTTCGAATCGGAGAGTGAATAGAGCCGAATATACAGTACCAGTCAAAAGTTTAGACACACCTACTTATTCAAGGGTTTTTCTTTATTTTTACTATTTTCTACTTTGTAGAATAATAGTGAAGACACCAACACTATGAAATAACACAAATGGAATTAAAGTGTTAAACAAATCAAAATATTTTTATATTTGAGATTCTTCAAAGTAGCCACCCTTTGCCTTGATGACAGCTTTGCACATTCTTGGCATTCTCTCAACCAGCTTCATGAGGTAGTCACCTGGAATGAATTTCAATTAACAGGTGTGCCTTGTTTAAAGTTTATTTTGGAATTTCTTTCCTTCTTAATGCATTTGAGGCAATCAATTGTGTTGTGACAAGGTAGGGGTGGTATACAGAAGATAGCCCTATTTGGTAAAAGACCAAGTCCATATTATGGCAAGAACAGCTCAAAAAAGCAAAGAGAAACGACAGTCCATCATAAATTTAAGACATGAAGGTCAGTCAATCCGGGAAAAGTTTCAAGAACTTTCAAAGTTTCTTCAAGTGCAGTTGCAAAAACCATCAAGTGCTATGATGAAACTGGCTCTCATGAGGACCGTCACAGGAATGGAAGACCCAGAGTTACCTCTGCTGCAGAGGATAAGTTCATTAGAGTTACCAGCCTCAGAAATTGCAGCCCAAATAAATGCTTCACAGAGTTCAAGCAACAGACACATCTCAACATCAACCGTTCAGAGGAGACTGCGTGAATCAGGCCTTCATGGTCGAATTGCTGCAATGAAACCACTACCAAAGGACACCAATAATAAGAAATGACACCAATAATAAGAAGAGACTTGCTTGGGCCAAGATACACAAGCAATGGAAATTAGACTGGTGGAAATCTGTCCTTTGGTCTGATGAGTCCAAATTTGAGATTTTTTGTTCCAACCGCCGTGTCTTTGTGAGATGCAGAGTAGGTGAACGGATGATCTCTGCATGTGTGGTTCCCACCGTGAAGCATGGAGGAGTAGGTGTGATGGTGCTTTCCTGGTGACACTGTCTGTGATTTATTTAGAATTCAAGGCACACTTAACCAGCATGGCTACCACCGCATTCTGCAGCGATACGCCATCCAATCTGGTTTGCGCTTAGTGGGATTATCATTTGTTTTTCAACAGGACAATGACACAACACACCTCCAGGCTGTGTAAAGGTTATTTGACCAAGAAGGAGAGTGATGGAGTGCTGCATCAGATGACCTGGGTTCCGCAATCACCCGACCTCAACCCAATTGAGATGGTTTGGGATGAGTTGGACCACAGTCAACAAGTGCTCAGCATATGTGGAAACTCCTTCAAGACAGTTGGAAAAGCATTCCAGGTGAAGCTGGTCGAGAGAACACCGAGAGTGTGCAAAGCTGTCATCAAGGCAAAAGGTGGCAACTTTGAAGAATCTAAAATCTAAAATATATTTTGATTTGTTTAACACTTTAACACCGCCACAAGGACTCGCTAGAGTGCGATGAGCATAGGAAAGCCCCCCGGCCAAACCCTACCCCAACCCATGCCGCTCTGGGCCAATTGTGTGCCGCCCTATGGGGCTCCTGCTTGCGGCCGGCTCTGACACAGCTTGCGATGCAGTGTTTTAGACCACTGCGCCACTCAGGAGGCCACAGTCCTTATTTTAAGTGTTTCTAAAATCCCTTAAGAGAGAAATGAATGGTGGAAAAACAATTGGAACCATTTCCCTGTTTGAACGCCTCCACTGTGGAGCTCTATTGGAATGGATGTAATTCTACAGTATTTCATTTCAATGCTTCATGGACAAAATGACATGTTTGTAAGTCTTGTTTGTTGTTGTAGTGGGGACAGTAACATTAGTTCTTAAAAAAGTGTGTCTGTAATAGAAACAATGTGGTAAAAACAAATGTAGACATTAGCAAATGCATTTCTATAGATTCCAAAGTATTTTTTACAATGGAGGGGGGCCAAGATGGAGGAGCAGTGGCTTCAAAACAGCCTGTCAGTCATCTAGTGTATCTATAAATCATTAGTCCCTCCCTAGTAAAAGGTTTCCATAGTTCAGTTCTGAGCTTCTTTCACTGGCATGTAGCCGCCACTAGAGGGCTCTAAAGCCATTGAAGAAGACAGGAGAGACATCTCCTCCAACAGCCTGTCTTGATGACTGGTACTCATACCCAGGGATGGAGCCAACCCCAACCCAGAGAAGGGGAAGGGTAAACCGGTCAGTGGAATAGGTAAGGGGGTGGAACAGAATGGAAATATATTGTTAGTGGTAATAAGAGGGATATGGTTACAGGCGGTCACAGTTGGCCCGACCGCATCCTCCACGCTCTCTTGACTTTCCTGATCCTCTCCCCCACTGCCGATGCCTGAATCTGGGCTTATGAGGGCCCGACGCTCGGCCTGGAGCTTCTCAACACGCTCATAAGAAGAAACCTGGACGATATCTTTACCTCCACTGATGCCTCCAAATATACCGCCACCTAACATCTCTCTATCCGTCCCTCCACCCCCCAACTCTATATCCTTCCCTCCACCCCTGATATCTCCGTCCTTCCCCCCTACACCTCTAACACTATCCATCCTTTCTCCTCTGTTTTCCTCCTTCCACTCTTCTATCTCTTCAGTAGTGCCACCTACTGGTCCGTAAGGGGAGTGTACAGAGCAGGGTTCCAGCTTGGTGGAGGTGGATCCAGGCTGGGAGCATTGAGATAACAAGTTGCTGAAGACGGAGTGGCCACTGTTGTCCAATCTCTTCTTCAGTAGTAGTGCAGTACCGGTCTCCCTCCTCAGGGGGGCGATGGTGCCAATGCTTTTGGTAATCTCTACCTGGGAGATGTCGTCACGGTGCAAGGCAGAGTCGACGAATTCAAAAGCGTACAAAGGACCCAGCCAAGCCTGTAGGCGTGCACACACACAGAGACATAGAGAGAGAGACAGAGAGAGATTGAGAGAGAGAGAGACACACACACACAGAGGGAAATAAAATTATCATTATTTTCATTCCTTTTTATTGCAGAGGAGGCTGGTAAGGTGAGGACGGCATGGTCTTCCGACAGGTGGCCTCCCTCCTGCATGATGCTAATGTAAGACAATGGTGAGGACAGGTGTTACGTTCCCCAGTTTCTGTGTTGTAGTTTGTGTATTTGAGTGTGTCTTTCAGAAGATGGTCGGGCCCCAATTGATGATTGGAGAGCTGACCCCGCCCCCTCGTCAAGACGCAGCTGTCTCCAATTACCCATTTCTTCTGAAGCTATATAAGCCAGTGTTCTGTTGCTCAGAGGAGAGAATGCAGAGGGAGATTGATTGTGATGAGGAGATTGATTGTGATAGAGAGAATTCAATTGCTGAGAGCGGTGTTGGTCGTTTTTCAGGGAGCAGAGGGTTATATAGTGTTGGTTGTTTCTCAGAAAGTGATTTGGTATGTATTGTGTTAGTTTGTTGCATTATCAGATAGAGCTTATTTGATGTCCTTAGTTTCTTAGTTTGTTTGAGTAATTGTTTGATATTCTGTTTAATTTGTTCCCAGGGGGGAAGGCACCTAGGGAGTGCTTAGGCAAGAGGCCCACGGGCATACATATACCGGTAGTATATTCACTGTCTAGGCACACTAGGTAAGACCTGGGCGGACCACCCCCTGTATTTTGGTGCGTGCACCAGGGGGTGCTAAGTTAGGTAAGTAGTGGGTAGGCAGGTAAGGGGGCTTTGACATTTACTTTCTTTTCTTTGGTTCCGTCCAGCCCCTTTTCCCCATATTACCGTGTGATGGAATAAATTCCTTGTAAACGGTACCACTCTCTCTGCCTTTGTCATCCTTACTCGCACCTACAGTCCCATACCTCTTTCACTTCACGGAGAGTTGAGTTGTAGCAGGGTGTTGCGTTCCCTCTTCATAGAGGCGTGCGTAACAACAGCTCATAATAATGTCTGGTAATAAATATATGGAAACTATGTGTTTTATCTGTTTGATACCATTCCATTCATTAGGCTCCAGCCATTGTAACCTAACTACCGCCATTATAACCTAACTACCGCCATTGTAACCTAACTACAGCCCTTATAACCTAACTACAGCCATTATAACCTAACTACAGCCATTATAATCTAACTCCAGCCATTATGACCTAACTACAGCCATTATGACCTAACTACAGCCATTATAATCTAACTCCAGCCATTATGACCTAACTACAGCCATTATAACCTAACTACAGCCATTATAACCTAACTACCGCCATTATAACCTAACTACCGCCATTATAACCTAACTACCGCCATTATAACCTAACTACCGCCATTATAACCTAACTACAGCCATTATAACCTAACTACAGCCATTATAACCTAACTACAGCCATTATAACCTAACTACAGACATTATAACCTAACTACAGCCATTATAACCTAACTACAGCCATTATAACCTAACTACAGCCATTATAACCTAACTACCGCCATTGTAACCTAACTACAGCCATTATAACCTAACTACAGCCATTATAATCTAACTACCACCATTACAACCTAACTACAACCATAACAAGGTAGTGCACAATACAGGGAATAGGGTCCCTTTTGGCACATGACTTCAGTCAAAAGTAGAACTGACCTTGAAGTTTCCATGGTGATGGAGGTTGAGGCCCTCAAAGTACCTGGAGGGATCTGGTATAGGAGGATTCAGAATCTTCTTGACCCTGTCAGCAATGAACGGAAAGTAAAGGAAGTTGCACTTAACCAACTACAAAACATTACATCTAAAACATGTTTACTTTACAGTCTGTTGGTGTTAAAATACATCACATTTATTTTGAATACAACTTGAAACCAAGCTTTCCTCCTACACATATGCACACACTCTCAGACACACACACAATAACCACCCACCTGCTCCTCTCCCCACGCACACACACAGTACTCACAATTTGCCTTTGCAGAGCAATATGGAGACCAGCAGGACCAGTACAACAACAGCTCCCACCACGGTGACCACCACAAAGTCCTGGTCTAGAACATCAGGACTACCTGAGAACAGGACCAGAGGAACAACATAGAACATACTTACAACGTATTTACAACGTACATAACAACACCACTGTTTTACTAAAAGATTGGCATAGAAAAGCCTTCATTTACATTTCTGTAAGTTTGTTTTGAGCACGTGTCTGCCTATCTAAGAATGAAAGAAAGAAATAGGGAAGGAAGGATGAAGAAGGAGAATAAGCTATTTTTCAAGATTCATATGGAAACACACTACTATGCTTGCATTCCAAATGGCAACATATTCCCTATTTAGTGCAGTACTTTTGGCCCATAGGGCTCTGCACTATGTAGGGAACAATAGGGCCATTTGGGACACAGGCCAAGTATATATAGGCCCACATTCAACCGTGTACTAATTACCAATGACATCACTGATGCTGTATTTACCTGTTGGCTTCATCTGGCCCAGAGTGGAGACCCATGATGCACTGGGGCTCCAGTCGCTCCACTGACAGTCTGGGTAATCGTCTGGGTCGGCTCGAACCCTGACTCTGACCTGGTACCTCCCTCCTCTCTCCAGCATGTCAGGGTCCAGGTCAAAATACGTCTGTTTGTTTGATATGTTCACCTCCACAGCATCCTGCAGTAGCACAACATACAGTAGGTGTACTTTTAGATAGTGTACAAAGAGACGCTCTTTCACTGTATTCTCTCTTTCACATCTCTCCCCTTTCCCTCTCGTTATTATCTGTCCTCTGTCTCTGTCTCTCCCCCCCCCCCCCCCCCCCCCCACCTCCCCTCACCTCCCAGTGATGTAGTTCCTGTTTCCACTGTAGTTGGAAGTTATAGTTGGATATCTTTTTTGAAATGGGAGCTCCTGGTGTCCAGGCGATTGAGGCATTGGTGACGGTCGGCTTGCCAGGGGGATGCATTTTAACTGCCAAACACACATTAACACAGTTAATGTAGTCATACTAGTACTAATATATTACTAATATCACTGTAACATAACTACTAGTACTAAGTTGAATTAGAAATGTCTGTATCAGGTATGAATTAGTATTAAGTTTTATAAATTAATAAGCTATCCAGCATGTTTGTATTGCATTATGTTGTATTATAGTGTACTGAGTTTGAGCATTTTGTTGTATTATAGTGTACTGAGTTTGAGCATTTTGTTGTATTATAGTGTACTGAGTTTGAGCATTTTGTTGTATTATAGTGTACTGAGTTTGAGCATTATGTTGTATTATAGTGTACTGAGTTTGAGCATTTTGTATGCTGACCACACAAAATTCCTTTTCATGTAAATGGACAATAAAGTTACAGTACGAGTCGATGTAGTTGGTGTACACTTACTGTAGTAGTAGTAGGTTAGTAATATCTGACACATCGTACATAATGTCACTCAAATGACTGTACACTTACTGTAGTAGTGGTAGGTTAGTAATATCTGATACATCGTACATAATGTCACTCAAATGACTGTACACTTACTGTAGTAGTGGTAGGTTAGTAATATCTGATACATCGTACATAATGTCACTCAAATGACTGTACACTTACTGTAGTAGTGGTAGGTTAGTAATATCTGACACATCGTACACAATATCACTCAAATGACTGTACACTTACTGTAGTAGTAGTAGGTTAGTAATATCTGACACATCGTACATAATGTCACTCAAATGACTGTACACTTACTGTAGTAGTAGTAGGTTAGTAATATCTGACACATCGTACATAATGTCACTCAAATGACTGTACACTTACTGTAGTAGTAGTAGGTTAGTAATATCTGACACATCGTACATAATGTCACTCAAATGACTGTACACTTACTGTAGTAGTAGTAGGTTAGTAATATCTGACACATCGTACATAATGTCACTCAAATGACTGTACACTTACTGTAGTAGTGGTAGGTTAGTAATATCTGACACATCGTACATAATGTCACTCAAATGACTGTACACTTACTGTAGTAGTGGTAGGTTAGTAATATCTGATACATCGTACACAATGTCACTCAAATGACTGTACACTTACTGTAGTAGTAGTAGGTTAGGAATATCTGACACATCGTACATAATGTCACTCAAATGACTGTACACTTACTGTAGTAGTGGTAGGTTAGTAATATCTGACACATCGTACATAATGTCACTCAAATGACTGTACACTTACTGTAGTAGTGGTAGGTTAGTAATATCTGACACATCGTACATAATATCACTCAAATGACTGTACACTTACTGTGGTTAAATGGTTGATACAGGTATTTAATCTGTATCACATAATCTTCTGTTTGTCCACACCGTACGCCAATGGGTATTTTATCATCTTGCCAAAAGATCTGAAAGATCATTTACAGAGGTTCAGTTATCCAGGGTTGTTTGTCTATCAGTCTATATATATGTATCATTGTTTTATTGTTATTATTGTTATTATTAGAAAAACGTAATAAATTATAAAAAATAAACAAATTCCTGGGTAATTTATTCATCCAGATTAATGTGTTACAAATTCTAGTTTTTATCTATAATAATGCACATATATAACCAAGCATTGGTTTTTACTTGATGTAGTTTTATAAAACTCACAGGATTGCCCTCAAAGACCAGACTGCCGCCTCTCAACGTTGAGTTGGAACCGCCCAAGGACTTCATCTCACATTGCCTGTAGTTACAACAGTGAACCATTGTTTCAGTCAGCATCTCAAATGGCACCCTATTCCCTATTATAGTGCACTACTTTTGACCTATTCTATGGGAATAGGGTTCCATTTAGGGTGCATCCTTAGTCATCTTTACCTTTTAAACCCGGGGTATTCACCATGCAGAGTGCATGGCATGTCTGGGGGCACGCATGTGTTGTTCAACACACATGTGATGTTACTGATGAAGTCATTGACACACTGCAGACCTTGAGAGAGAGAGAGAGAATTCAATAGTTGTGGCTTAGCATTGTTTAATAGCCAGTTTTATCAGGCTCTATATCATGTTTTATAAGGCTCTATGTCATATTGTATCATATATCATACAATGGCAAGAAAAAGTATGTGAACCCTTTGGAACGTGATCAAGACAAAGGAGATGATTGTGGACTACAGTAAAAAGAGGACCGAGCACGTCCCCATTCTCATCGACGGGGCTGCAGTGGAGCAGGTTGAGAGCCTCAAGTTCCTTGGTGCCCACATCACCAACAAACTAACATGGCACACCAAGCATAGTCGTGAAGAGGGCACGACAAAACCTATTCCCCCTCAGGAGACTGAAAAGATTTGGCATGGGTCCTCAGATCCTCAAAAGGTTCAACAGCTGCACCATCAAGAGCATCCTGACTGGTTGCATCACTGCCTGGTATGGCAACTGCTCGGCATCCGACCGCAAGGCACTACAGAGGGCAGTGAGAACGGCCCAGTACGTCACTGGGGCCAAGCTTCCTGCCATCCAGGACCTCTATACCAGGTGGTGTCAGAGGAAGGCCCTAAAAATTGTCAAGGACTCCAGCCACCCTAATCATAGACTGTTCTCTCTGCTACCGCATGGCAAGCGGTACCGGAGCGCCAAGTCTAGTCCAAGAGGCTTCTGAACAGTTCTACCCCGAAGCCATAAGACTCCTGAACATCTAATCAAATGGCTACCCAGACTATTTGCATTGCTGCTCTTATCCTCTATGGACAGTCACTTTAACAACTGTACCTTAATGTACATACTACCTCACTAACCGGTGCCCCCGCACATTGACTCTGTATCTGTACCCCCCTGCATATAGTCTCGCTATTGTTATTTTACTGCTGCTCTTTAATTACTTGTTACTTTTATCTCTTATTCTTACCCGTATTTTTTTTTAAACTGCATTGTTGGTTCGGGGATCGTAAGTAAGCATTTCACTGCATTTCACTACACCTGTTGTATTCGGCACATGTGACTAATACAATTTGATTTGAATTACCTGGATTACTGCATAAATTGGTCATCAAATTTGATCTGATCTTCATCTAAGCCACAACAATAGACAAGCATAGTGTGCTTAAACTAATAATACACAAATTATTGTATTTTTCTTGTCTATATTGAATACATCATTTAAACATTCACAGTGTAGGTTGGGAAAAGTATGGGAACTCTTAGGCTAATGACTTCTCCAAAAGATAACTGGAGTCAGGAGTCAGCTAACCTGGAGTTAGAGCTGCCTTGCCCTTTAAACACACTCACAAAATTTGAGTTTGCTATTCACAAGAAGCATTGCCTGATATGAAACATGCCTCGAACAAAAGAGATCTCAGATGACCTAAGATTAAGAATTGTTGACTTGCATAAAGCTGGAAAGGGTTATAAAAAGATCTCTGAAAGCCTTGCTGTTCATCAGTCCGGTAAGACAAATTGTCTATAAATGGAGAAAGTTCAGCACTGTTGCTACTCTCCCTAGGAGTGGCCGTCCTGCAAAGATGACTGTAAGAGCACAGCACAGAATGCTCAATGAGGTTAAGAAGAATCCTAGTGTCAGCTAAAGAATTACAGAAATCTCGGGAACATGCTAACATCTCTGTTGACGAGTTTACGATACGTAAAACACTAAACAAGAATGGTGTTCATGGGAGAACCCCACAGAAGAAGCCACTGCTGTCCAATAAAACCATTGCTGCACGTTTGAAGTTTGCAAAAGTGCACCGGGATGTTCCACAGCGCTACTGGCAAAATATTATGTTGACAGATGAAACTACAGTTGAGTTGTTTGGAAGGAACACACAACACTATGTGAGGAGAAAAAAAGGCACAGCACACCAACATCAAAACCTCATCCCAACTGTAAAGTATGGTGGAGGGAGCATCATGGTTTGGGGCTGCTTAGCTGCCTCAGGGCCTGGACAGTGTGCTATCATCGACAGAAAAATGAATTCCCAAGTTCATCAAGACATTTCGCAGGACAATATTAGGCTATCTGTCCGCCAGTTGAAGCGCAACAGAAGTTGGGTGATGCAACAGGACAACGACACCAAAACACAGAAGCAAATCAACAACAGAATGGCTTCAACAGAAGAAAATAAGCCTTCTGGAGTGGCCCAGTCAGAGTCCTCACCTCAACCCGATTGAGATGCTGTGGCATGACCTCAAGAGAGCAGTTCACACCAGACATCCAAATAATATTGCTGAACTGAAATAGTTTTGTAAAGAGGAATGTTCCAAAATTCCTCCTGACCGTTGTGCAGGTCTGATCCACAACTACAGAAAATGTTTGGTTGAGGTTATTGCTGCAAAAGGCGGGTCAAGCAGTTATTAAATCCAAGGGTTCACATACTTTTCCACCCTGCACTGTGAATGTTTGCATGGTGTGTTCAATAAAGACATGAAAACGTTATCAACCAAAACAAACAGCAAATGCATCCAACAAGTTTGTAGAGTCATAAGCTTGATATAATCATTGCGTGCTATGAATATACAACCTAATACTTAACTTTTTACTACTTTAATACACATATTAGTGAATTTATCCCAATACTTTTGGTCCCCTAAAATGGGTAGACTATGCACAAAAAGTGCTGTAATTTCTAAAAAGTTCACCCGATATGGATGTAAATACACTCAAATTAAAGCTGACAGTCTGCACTTTAACCTCATAGTCATTATACATGTGCTTGTAATGCATTGTGAAGGGTATTGATGACTTACAGGACTGTGGTTGGCTGGAGCAGGTTAGTAGGGGGAGGAGCAGGATGACATAGAGACACCATAGAACCTCCATTATGACTTCTTCCTGGTCCTTTTTCTCATTCTAGAACACAGTAGGAGACATGACCTTAGCAACGGGTGACAGGTGGCTTAGTGTTCCAAATGGTACCCTATTTCTTATATAGGGCACTACTTTTGACCAGGGCTCATTGGGCTCTGGTCAAAAGTGGTGCACTATGTAGGGAATAAGGTGCCATTTGGGATGGAAAACAGAAGGAACCATAAGGGAGGGAAGAAAGTGTATATGAATTTTCTGTCTGTTTGCGTGGTGTGTTTTTCCCATGAAAGTATATTAAGTGTTGTCCGTTGTATCAATGCCACACGCCTGCCAGTGGGGATTTTAGCATAACATCTTGGTGGGGCAAACTCAATCTTTTTTAACACATGCCAGTAAAGCCATTTTATTATTTTACTAGGCCTATGTGGTCTAAAAATCAAGGAAAATACAATCACGAGCATCCACTTTTATATACATTATATCGACGCACAGGCAGCGCAAACAAAACAAGCCTCGCAATATCGACTGGAATTGCATACGTCTATTACTGAACTGAACTGAAAAAACGATTTGAATGAGACGAGTGTCACTGTCAAACATGGTTACAGACCCAACAACATTTGATAGTAAGTATCCCATCCTCATGAAGAAAAGCATATGAGCTAATTACAATACACAAAGTAAGCAAAACAATGAAATCATTCCAACATTGTCTAAAATTATGAATAAGATATTGTACTGAGATAAACCTATATAAGCAATATAGCAATTGGGATGTACAAACCATGGCATAAGGGAACGATGAGCGGATAAGAGGCAAGCAGTAATTTCGATTAAGATATTAATGAGCGAGTAGTCGATAAAACTATTTGTTCAGCACTTTTGAAATGTACAGGGACAGAGTTCAGAACATCGGCCATTCTTACAGTGTTCTCCCTGTACACCAAGTCAGAACCTTAGGATAAATAATGGGGGCATATAAGCACACATTGAAAGCGCTTACAATATTCAATGATGACATTTCTCTAAAACAGGCTATAGGCTACATGTGCACCACCAAGTCAGAACAGTAGGCTAAGTTCTAAGGGGGAGAGGTACCAAATTCTTAGGATGAGGCCTTATGGGCTACTAACAGCTGACTATACGACATACGGTATTACATTCTTAGCTACTGTATACATATCTCGCATATTACATAATTTATCCAGCAGTATACAAGACATATTTTTGGTTTTGGACACAACCGTTGTTGTACTGTGCTCACTTGAATGTGGCGCAGTGGTATTTTTGTGGGAAAACTTTGTCATCAAACTTTGTCATCAAAGTCAGGCATTCTCTGGATTTAGGCTGCTTTCAAGACAACTGGGAACTCGGAATAAAACAAACAATCATGACGTCAGTGTTCTTCAGGTCGGAGATCTAGAAAGAGACCAGAGTTCCCGGTTGGATGACCGTTCAAAACGTATTTTTCCAGTCTGAGTCTGTTTTATTCCGAGTTGCCAGTTGTCTTGAATGTGGCAGAAATCATGCTGGATTGACTACATGACCAATGTATTCAACCTTTTCTGACCTATGGTGTTGCATGTGAATGTTAATCCATTTAAGCCTGGAAAAGAGAGCCTTTCAGACAGATGTTTTAAATCCTTAAACCCAGACTTGGACCACACACCCTCTCTACCGAATAGCAGGCAAGGAAAGCAAAAGAGTGATTGCTTTGCGACTCTTGCAGTTAGCCATTGATTCGTTCCAAACCACTCATTGTTGAATTAGCGATTTCCGACATGTTGTGCAATGTTTATGTCCAATGGCCGATGAGCACCAATACTTTTTATCTATAATTTGAAAAGGATTTGACAGTAGATTGTCAAGGTGATTCATGATGATGACTGTTTGTCTAGCTTGCTAGCTAAGATTGTGAAAGTATGATGTTGACATCAGTCCAACCAAAGCTACAGTATATGTAACGTGATTTGACATCTTATCTGTGGCCAATGACCTTCAACCTTCTTGGAGGGGCATTTCTAATGTATATCTATGGCAGCACCCAAGAGGGCTTGAACTACCTAGCTCTCCCTGTAGATTCGGCAGTGACGTAGTGTCCCCATGAGTGACAGAACATTGAGCCAATCAAGGCGCAACTAGAGAAAATTACCAACGCCTATGCTCTGTGCTTTTGCTGGCTGCTCCTACACCACAGAAAGCACTGAGCTTGGCTGGAACATCTGCATATTGGAGTTGCCTTACTCAAGAAAGAGGCCATGTTTGTATGCAGATTTATTAACTCAAGGAAAACATTTCTTTTTACATTGTTTGCAAACTGATATGGGATACAAATGAATGCAAAAATAACATGCAAAAAAAATGCCATTTAAAAAAAAGTATATACCGTATGTATATGTACAGTTGAAGTCAGAAGTTTACATACACTTAGGTTGGAGTCATTAAAACTCGTTTTTCAACCACTCCACAAATTTCTTGTGAACAAACTATAGTTTTGGCAAGTCGGTTAGGACATCTACTTTGTGCATGACACAAGACATTTTTCCAACAATTGTTTACAGACAGATTATTTAACTTATATCACAATTCCAGTGGTCAGAAGTTTACATACACTAAGTTGACTGTGCCTTTAAACAGCTTGGAAAATTCCAGAAAATTATGTCATGGCTTTAGAAGCTTCTGATAAGCTAATTGACATCATTTGAGTCAATTGGAGGTGTACCTGTGGATGTATTTTAAGGCCTACCTTCCAACTCAGTGCCTCTTTGCTTGACATCATGGGAAAATCAAAAGAAATCAGCCAAGACCTCAGAAGAAAAACTGTAGACCTCCACAAGTCTGAATCATTCTTGGGAGCAATTTCCAAACGCCTGAAGGTACCACTTTCACCTGTACAAACAATAGTACACAAGTATAAACACCATGGGACCACGCAGCCCTACCACCATATCGCTTAGGAAGGAGACTCGTTCTGTCTCCTAGAGATTAACGTACTTTGTGAAAAGTGCAAATCAATCCAGGAACAACAGCAAAGGACCTTGTGAAGATGCTGGAGGAAACAGGTACAAAGTATCTATATCCACAGTAAAACGAGTCCTATCTCGACATAACCTGAAAGGCCGCTCAGCAAGGAAGAAGCCACTGCTCCAAAACCGCAATAAAAAAGTCACAGTACGGTTTGCAACTGCACATGGGGAAAAATATCGTACTTTTTGGAGAAATGTCCTCTGGTCTGATGAAACAAAAATAGAACTGTTTGGCCATAATGACCATCGTTATGTTTGGAGGAAAAAGGGGATGCTTGCAAGCCGAAGAACACCATCCAAACCATGAAGCACGGGGTGGCAGCATCATGTTGTAGAGGTGCTTTGCTGCAGGAGGGTCTGGTGCACTTCACAAAATAGATGACATCATGAGGTAGGAAAATTACGTGGATATATTGAAGCAACATCTCAAGACATCAGTCAGGAAGTTAAAGCTTGGTCACAAATGGGTCTTCCAAATGGACAATGACCCCAAGCGTACTTCCAAAGTTGTGGCAAAATGGCTTAAGGACAACAAAGTCAAGGTATTGGAGTGGCCATCACAAAGCTCAGTCCTCAATCCTATAGAAAATTTGTGGGCAGAACTGAAAAAGCGTGTGCGAGCAAGGAGGCCTACAAACCTGACTCAGTTACACCAGCTCTGTCAAGAGGAATGGGCCAAAATTCCCCCAAATTATTGTGGGAAGCTTGTGGAAGGCTACCCAAAACGTTTGATCCAAGTTAAACAATTTAAAGGCAATGCTACCAAATACTAATTGAGTGTATGTAAACTTCTGACCCACTGGGAATATGATGAAAGAAATAAAAGCTGAAACAAATCATTCTCTCTACTATTATTCTGACATTTCACATTCTTAAAATAAAGTGGTGATCCTAACTGACCTAAGACAGGGAATTCTTACTAGGATTAAATGTCAGGAATTGTGAAAAACTTGGTTTAAATGTATTTGGCTAAGGTGCATGTAAACTTCTGACTTCAACTGTATATATGCTTCCATAGCTATACATTTGACCTCATTTCTACCAGCATGTTAAATGTACAACCAGAGGGGGGGAAAAACTCTAGACCACCTTTACTCCACACACAGAGACGCCTACAAAGCTCTCCCTCGCCCTCCACTTGGCAAACCTGACCATAATTCTATCCTCCTGATTCGTGCTTACAATAAAAAATTGAAGCAGGAAGCACCAGTGACTTGGTCAATAAAAAAAGTTGTCAGATGAAGCAGATGCTAAACTACAGGACTGTTTTGCTAGCACAGACTGGAATATGTTCTGGGATTCTTCCGATGGCATTGAGGAGTACACCACATCAGTCACTGGCTTCATCAATAAGTGCATCAATGACGTCGTTGATGGTGTTGGAGTCATGACTCTAACCCGGAAGCTTATAAGAAATCCCGCTATGCCCTCTGACAAACCATCAAACGAGCAAAGCGTCAATACAGGACTAAGATCGAATCGTACTACACCGGCTCCGACACTTATCGGATGTGGCAGGGCTTGCAAACTATAACAGACTTCAAAGCGAAGCACAGTCGAGACCTGCCCAGATTAAACACCTCCCTCTGCAACTGGATCCTGGACTTCCTGACGGGCAGCCCCCATGTGGTAAGGGTAGGTAACAACACATCCGCCACGCTGATCCTCAACACGGGGGCCCCTCAGGGGTGCATGCTCAGTCCCCTACTGTACTCCCTGTTCACTCATGACTGCACGGTCAGGCATGACTCCAACACCATCAAGTTTGCCGATGACACAACAGTGGTATGCCTGATCACCGACAACGATGAGACAGCCTATAGGGAAGAGGTCAGAGACCTGACCATTTGGTGCAAGGACAACAACATCCCCCTCAACGTAATCAAGACAAAGGAGATGATTGTGGACTACAGGAAAAGGAGGACCGAGCACGTCCCCATTCTCATCGACGGGGCTGTAGTGGAGCAGGTTGAGAGCTTCAAGTTCCTTGGCGTCCACATCACCAACAAACTATTATGGCCCAAGTACACCAAGAAGGCACGACGTAAAGAGGGTCTACAGCTGCACCATTGAGAGCATCTTGACGGGTTGCACCACTGCCTGGTATGGAAACTGCTCGGCCACCGACCGCAAGGCACTACAGAGGGCAGTGCGAACGGCCCAGTGAGTCACTGGGACCAAGCTTCCTGCCATCCAGGACCTCTATACCAGGTGTTGTCAGAGGAAGGCCCTAAAAATTGTCAAAGACTCTAGCCACCCCAGTCATAGACTGTTCTCTCTGCTACCACACGGCAAGCGGTACCAGAACGCCAAGTCTAGGTCCAAGAGGCTTCTAAACAGCTTCCATCCCCAAGCCATCCCCAACTCTACCTACATGTACATATTACCTTGAATAACCGGTGCTCACGCACATTGACTCTGTTCCTGTACCCCCTGTATTTAGCCTCACTATTGTTATTTTGCTGCTGCCCTTTAATTATTTGTTACTTTTATTTCTTATTTTTTTAGGTATTTTTCTTAAAACTGCATTGTAGGTTAACGTCTTGTAAGTAAGCATTTCACTGTAAGGTCTACACCTGTTGTATTCAGCGCATGTGACAAATACATTTTCATTTGGTGGGCAGTGTGCGGTTTGCTACCATTCTCTCATGTCTTGGTATTTAGTAAAATGTCACTGTGGTTGGAGACACTGATGTTATGTTCAGCCTGTGAAGATGTGAAGTTTCCACTCCTCTGTTATGTAAACAACCATCGAACAGGTACACGATGTGTTGAGAGGGTGAAGAAGAAGAAGATTGTGATGATGATAATGAATGACCTGGATGATATGTTAGTGCAGGGCTGGAACAAAAGCATGCACACCCTGTGTGGCTATAATGCTTCTACAAGGAATACCAGTACTGCGTAACATTGGTCTTTCTTTTGAACTGTTTGTCACAAATTGATAGGTGGTTGAATGTTGCGCAAGAGTGAAATGTTTATATCAGAGGAGGAAGGCTCATAATAATACCTGGAATGGAGTTAATGGAAGGGCATCAAATACATGTAATCAATGTGTTTCATGTGTTTGATACTCTTC
>NC_052345.1:3582685-3595185 GCF_016432855.1 Salvelinus namaycush
AGTGCTGAACTTTCTCCATTTATAGATAATTTGTCTTATCGTGGACTGATGAACATCAAGGCTTTTAGAGATACTTTTGTAACCCTTTCCAGCTTTAGGCAAGTCAGCAATTCTTTATCTTAGGTCTTCTGAGATCTCTTTTTTTCGAGGCATGGTTCACATCAGGTAATGCTTCATGGGAATAGCAAATAGTGTTTTTTTATATTGCAGGGCAGCTCTAACCAATGTCTCCAATCTCATCTCATTGATTGGACTCCAGGTTATCAGAGTCCTGACTCCAATTAGTTTTTGGAGAAGTCATTAGCTTAGGGGTTCACATACTTTTTCCAACCTACACTGTGAATGTTTAAATTATGTATTCAATATAGACAAGAAAAATACAATAATTTGTGTGTTATTACTTTAAGCACACTGTGTTTGTCTATTGTTGTGACTTAGAGGAAGATCAGATCACATTTTTTGACCAATTTATGTAGATTCCAGGTAATTCCAAAGGGTTCACATACCTTTTCTTGCAACTGTATATGGAGTTGATAACTAAGTCTAAATATATGGAGAAATTACTCTCTAAAAGTGGTATTGGTTATTATAAAGCACAATGTCCAGATGCTCTTCAAATTATTGTCCAACTGATAGTAAGCATGGCTTGAAGGCTTAACCTCAGATCTAGGATCAGTTTACACTATTCTAACCCTAACCATCACTATCTAGACATCAGGAAGAATACGGACCTCACATGTGTGCTAAGAGGCGACTGTATCTACAGCATGATCATTTAAACAGGACCTAGACAAGAAGGGGCCTGTTCAGATCATGTGGTGAAAGCATCAGAGACGTCCATATATGGTCAATGGGTGTGGAAAATCCACTAAGCCCTCGGATAAGGGAGCACACACACACACACACACACACACACACACACACACACACACACACACACACACACACACACACACACACACACACACACACACACACACAGCAGAAGAAAGGTATTTCCTTGCTCATCTCAGATAGATCTAGTCTGCATATGTTCTTTCTCTTTCCCTCCCCAGGTGATAAAGGTGACAGAGGAGATAAAGGCATGCCAGGGAAAAACGGTAAAGAAGGTCCCCATGGTTACCGGGGTCCCATGGGTCCTCAAGGGACTAAGGGCCAAGCGGGCGCCCCGGGAGATGCCTGTAAGTCGCAGCACTCCTCCTTCTCTGTAGGGAGACGTAAATCCCTCCACAGTATAGACTACTACCAGGCCCTGGTGTTTGACACGGTGTTCGTCAACCTCTACGAGCACTTCAACATGTTCAAAGGTAATTGAAGAACCACAAGGAGGAAACACACACACACACACTATTTTATTTTGCAATTTTTTTTTACCTCTTTTTCTTTCAAATTTCATGATATCCATTTGGTAGTTACAGTCTTGTCCAATCGCTGCAACTCCCGTACAGACTCGGGAGAGGCGAAGGTCGAGAGCCATGCGTCCTCCGAAACATGGCCCTGACAAGCAGCACTGCTTCTTGACACTCTGCTCGCTTAACCCGGAAGCCAGCCGCACCAACGTGTCGGAGGAAACACTGCACAACTGTTGACCGTGTCAGCGTGCAGGCGGTCGGCCTGCCACAGGAGTCTGTAGAGCGCGATGGGAGAAGGACATCCCCGCCGGCAAAACCCTCCCCTAACCCGGACAACTCTGGGTCAATTGTGCGGCGTCTCATGGGTCTCCCGGTCGCGGCCGGCTGCAACACAGCCAGGTATCGAACCCGGATCTGTAGTGACGCCTCTAGCACTGCGATGCAGTGGCTTAGACCACATGTTCCAAGGTAAATTCTACTGCTACGTCCGCGGTGTCTACTACTACTCCCATGTCTCTAGGGTGCAGGCTTTTGTTCCAGCCCAGCACTAATAATAATAAAACACCTGATTCCAACACTTTCTCTTCTCTCAAGGTAAATTCTACTGCTTCGTCCCAGGATCAACTTCTTCAACATCACTTATTTGCAGGTTTTTGTTCCAGCCCAGCATTAGAACACCTGACTCTAACACTAACTAATCACTTTCTCCTCCTTTCTCTGAAGGTAAATTCTACTGCTTCGTCCCAGGTATCTACTTCTTCAACGTGAACATTCACACGTGGAACTTCAAGGAGACCTACCTCCACCTGATGCACAACGACAAGGAGCAGGTGATCCTGTACGCCCAGCCCAGTGAGAGGTCCATCATGCAGAGTCAGAGTGTTATGATGGACCTGGCGCTGAACGACGAGGTCTGGGTCAGGCTCTACAAGAGGGAGAGGGAGAACGCCGTCTATAGTGATGACGTGGATGTCTATATTACCTTTAATGGATACCTGGTGGCGCCTAGTGTCCAGTGATCAGGGTGGAGGAAGAGGGGGAGGAAACTGTGTTGGATTTAGGTTGTTTTATCATGCCTAAAGTTCAGTGATGAAAAAAGAGGAAAGAAGAGAGAGGGAACTTGCGCCGGTGTTGGATTTTTGATTTTGCTTGTGCCTATATTGCCTTCAGTGCTCACCAAATTCAAATGGAATCTGGTTTGATTTTGGTTGTCCCTTTGCAGTGCCTTCAGTGCTCACCAAATGGAAACTCTGGGTTGATTTTGATTGTTCCTTTGTGGTGCTTTCAGTGCTCACCAAATGTAAACTCTGTGTTAGATTTTGTTTGTCCTTCCGTTGTGCCTAAAGCAGCCAATGATACAAATGACCTGCACACACGTTTTCCTCTGCCTTACGATGTATTCCTCTCAGGTACTTTGAATGGGGAGGGTTGTGGGCTGCATCACTATGCAGTGTTGTGTAGTCCCAGTCCCAGTGTTGTGTAGTCCTAGTCCCACCAAAAAGACATATTTTCAATGTCTTTTCAGTGTCTTTTCAACATCTTTTGATCATAGGCTGGTTTTGGGACTAGACTTGAATGGACCCTGCATTGAACTGTTGCTATGGTGACCTCGAGGAAAGCTTTAAAAGTGGAAAAGGAGAAAATGCCAGCCATATCAAATGAAAATATAGAGATTGTTGAGTAAGTAATGCAAAATTGTTGCATTACTTGCATTAATGCAAGTGTTATGTGTTTTTTATAGAGATTTACTTTCAGCTGCAGAGCAGCTTGTAACATGTAAATATTTGTATAGATTTTTGTTACCTAAAACGTTTTGTCACTAGCCTGGGTGCCAGTTGGTCTTTGTTTTAGCTGAACTGTTAAGGTACTGTTGCTGAATGCAGTTTGAACAGGTTCTGCATCCAGGCTGGGCTTACCCTAACCCTCTACCACCAGAAACTGAAAATACCTAATTCCATTGTATCAAAACAACACATACTGTATCAGAAAAATATAAACCAAACAATCATTTGTAAAACCCATTCAAACTAGAAGCCCATTCTAAACCAGACCTTCTAGAACCAGTACTCCCCATTGTCAGTTGAACAGGTGAATTCTATCTTTCACCTAGAGATTAAAGGTCAAACCCTGACCTCCTGACCCCTGCCTGTTTCCCACCGTTAGAGTATACAACCCCTCATTACTGTCAAGATTTGAATATGTCCTAATAGTGCAATACATGGGGAATAGGGTGCCAAAAGTAGTGCACTATATAGGGAATATAAGGCGTGTGTAACGATTGTCCTCTTCCTCTTCAGACGAAGAGGAGGAGTAGGGATTTGACCAAAACGCAGCGTTGTGATACGACATGAATATTTATTAAACAAGACGAAAACTAAACATACTTGAGAATTTACAAAATAATAAACGAAGTCAAACAGACCCGAACAAACAAACTTACATAACACGAAGAACGCATGAACTGGTACAGACGACACAAACGAACGAACAAACGAAACAGTCCCGTGTGGTGCACAGACACAGACACGGAAGACAATCACCCACAAACAAACAGTGTGAACAGCCTACCTTTATATGGTTCTCAATCAGAGGAAACGTCAAACACCTGTCCCTGATTGAGAACCATATAAGGCTAATTACAAGTGACCTAAACATAGAAACACAAAACATAGAATGCCCACCCCAACTCACGCCCTGACCAACTAAACACATACAAAAATAACAGAAAACAGGTCAGGAACGTGACAGCGTGTCCTAGTATGTCATAGTAGTGCACTGTGTAGGGAATATAAGGTGTGTCCTAGTATGTCATAGTAGTGCACTGTGTAGGGAATATAAGGTGTGTCCTAGTATGTCATAGTAGTGCACTGTGTAGGGAATATAAGGTGTGTCCTAGTATGTCATAGTAGTGCACTGTGTAGGGAATATAAGGCGTGTCCTAGTATGTCATAGTAGTGCACTGTGTAGGGAATATAAGGTGTGTCCTAGTATGTCATAGTAGTGCACTGTGTAGGGAATATAAGGCGTGTCCTAGTATGTCATAGTAGTGCACTGTGTAGGGAATATAAGGCGTGTCCTAGTATGTCATAGTAGTGCACTACATAGGGAATATAAGGTGTGTCCTAGTATGTCATAGTAGTGCACTGTGTAGGGAATATAAGGTGTGTCCTAGTATGTCATAGTAGTGCACTGTGGAGGGAATATGGGTGCAGTCTGGGATTATCAGTTGTGTCTGACAGCTCCAATGAAAAACCCAACTGAAAGCTGAAGAGAGGATAAACATCAACAACATGTGTGGTTTGGATGGTGACGGTTGAATTGGTTGCCAGATGGACGACCATATCTCTCCTATTACTGCTAATTCCATCCTCAGTCCACAGGGACTGGGGCTAAACTGGAGATAGAGGAGAGACCAACTAGTGTATTAGGCCATGACTAGATAGCTCTGTAGCCAATTAGAATAGGCTTTACTGGTGTAGTTCCCTAGGCAATAGCTCTGTAGCCAATTAGAAGAGGCTTTAGTGGTGCAACTCCCTAGTCAATATCTCTGTAGCCAATTAGAAGAGGCTTTAGTGGTGTAATTCCCTAGTCAATAGCTCTGTAGCCAATTTAATAGCGTCCCATAGTGATGTACATCCTATTGTACTGTAAGTACCTAGTTCCTGGATATCACTGAAAACCAAGAGCAGAAGTTGACACAGTTGGTTTGCTGTACCCAGGAGGCAGAACAGCGTAAAGCCTTGTGGATTGGGTTATTAGTATTTCCCCTGTGCCCCAAAACACAGCCATTTATAACGTTGTTCTGTTTCCTACGCATCTCTACGAATGCAGATGCACTTTCAAGGAGTCCTCTGCGAGTTGTTGGTAGACGAGCTCTCTAAAACTAGCCTGGTCCCAGATCAGATTGTGCTGTTTGGCATGACAATGACCATTGCAAGACAGTACAAACAGATCTGGAACCAGGCTACAGTAAAGTGAAAAGCAGCAGAACTCATGTTCCTTCCTGATGCATTTTATTAGTCCTATTAGACGGTTGTGTAGTTCTCTTGTATTTAGCAGCGCTTAGAGCCTTTTATAGCATCATTAAAGACATGGACCCAGTTCATAACAGTAACTACTCTATCTGAGGTAAACAGTAAAGTAGCTTTGAATCGCCCCACTATCCTATAAACGCCATGCTCTATAAAATGAGCCATAAAGTAAGTTGTAGTGTTATGTTACCTGTGAAATAGTGTTGATAAAACTCCTGCAGTTACTGCTGTTAGAGTTCAAGGTTTAGATGGGAGGGCGGCTGGGAGGAGTTGGTATGACAGGCTATGACAGGTTATGACGTATGTTATATCATGCTCATGGCATGTTTACAAGACAGGTTTCTGGAGAAGGGTTCAAGCAGAGTGTTAGCGAGAGTTTTCAATGACATCAATGACGTCCGATTTCCCCCTGCGTCAAAGTAAGTCACAGCTTTCTCTCTAACACCCTCGCTATCTCTCTCCTCTCCCTCTCCCTCTCCTCTCTCTCTCCTCTCTCCCTCTCTCCTCTCTCCCTCTCTCCTCTCTCCCTCTCTCTCCTCCCTCCCTCTCTCTCTCTCTTGCTCTCTCTCCTCTCTCCCTCTCTCTCTCTTGCTCTTCCTCTCTCTCTCTCGCTCTCTCTCTCCATCTCTGTCTCTCTCTGTCTCTCTCTCCTTCTCCCTCAGTCCCTCTCTTGCTCTCTCTCTCCATCTCTCTCTCTTTCATCCTCTGTCCGTCCCTCTCTCTCTCTCTCATCCTCCGTCCCTCTCTCTCTCTCTCTTTGTCGGGGCTGTTTTTATTTAAGTCAGTAACAGGAAGCTAATGACAACCAGACCTCTGACTGACCGCACTACCCTGAGAGAAGGGGAAAGAGGGGGAGAAGAAGGAGACAGAGAGGGAGAGGAGAATAGTAGAGAGAAAAGAAAAATAGGGGGTGAAAAGGGGTAGAAGGAGAGAGAATGAAGGAGGATGAGAGAAAGGGAAAAAAGGGTGAATGGAAGAGAGAGAGAGCGAGAGGATACTGAATTCTCATGAGAGAGAAGGAGAGAGGGAAATAGAAAGATAGTAAGGGTAAGGCAGAAAATCTCTGAGAATGTATCCCAGATGGGAGAGTGGGGTCACGACCCCTCAAGATAGGACATCTCAAAGATCGGCCCTTTCCAGTGTAAACTAACTAACTAATGTAAACATACAGTAGAGAACTGAAGAGGAGCTGCCGGGTCTCATGTAAATCAACGTTGTTTTTCCTGTGGGAACATTCTCTGGTCTAAAGTAAACCAGATATATGTAAATCCTTTCAGACACTGTGTATTAGTAGGAGCGGCATGATAACACCGACTAACAGTAACAGCAGCACATCTTATTGTGTGGGAGGGGAACCTGGGGCTGTCTAAAGCTTCTCCCCCCTGAGGTTGAGGGGAGTGAAGCTTTCTTGGCTCTCCTTCTCTCTTTGTGTGTTTGGCATGCCCGCACGTGTGTGTGTGTGTGTGTGTGTGTGTGTGTGTGTGTGTGTGTGTGTGTGTGTGTGTGTGTGTGTGTGTGTGTGTGTGTGTGTGTGTGTGTGTGTGTGTGTGTGTGTGTGTGTGTGTGTGTGTGTGTGTGTGTGTGTGTGTGTGTGTGTGTGTGTGAGGCTTTCTTGGCAGGCTTGTTGGATGTAGGGATTTTACCTACCGCGCTTAAGAGGCTGTTGCCAACACAAACACACACAGAGAGGGCCTGAAAGGAGAGAGAGAACGAGAGAGAGAACGAGAGACAGAGAGAGAGAGAGAGAGAGAGAGAGAGAGAGAGAGAGAGAGAGAGAGAGAGAGAGAGAGAGAGAGAGATAATAATAATAGAGGTTGAGTAATGATATGCATGTATCAGGGACTTAATCACACAGGGTCAAAGGCAGGGGGGAACACAGCACTGGTTTCTACCTCCAACCTAGCTGTAGTGTTTGTCTATTCCCCTCACTGTGTTACACAGTATAAACCAGTTACAGTTTGTTAAAGGGAAAAGGCTGCCTACTCAGTGTATCAGAAGGATAGTTTGTAAAGCACAGCTGGCTGTTTTAATGAAAGCACCAGTTGTCAGTGTTCCAGGAGTGATACAGTTGCAGACATACACAGACCTTTAACAAGTTTCTCCACTATACTCTCTCTCTCTCTCTCTCTCTCTCTCTCTGTCTCTCTCTCTCTCTCTCTCTCTGTCTCTCTCTCTCTCTCTCTCGCTCTCTCTCTCTGTCTCTCTCTCTCTTACTCTCACTCTCACTCTCTCTCTCTCTCTCACTCTCTCACTCTCACTCTCACAATTCAATTCAAGGGGCTTTATTGGCATGGGAAACATGTTTGCATTGCCAAAGCAAGTAAAATCCATAAACAAAAGTGAAATTAACAATAAAAAGTGAACAGTAAATATTACACTCACAAAATCCAAAATAATCTCTCTCTTTTTCTCAATCCTCTCCCCCTCTCTCTCGCTTTCTCTCTCCCTCCGTCTCTCTTCTCTCTCTCTCTTCTCTCCCTCTTCTCTCTCGCTCTCTTTCTCTTTTCTCTTTCTCTCTCTCTTCTCTCTTTCTTTCTCTCCTCTCTCTCTCTCCCTCTTCTCTCTCTGTCTCTCTCCCTCTCTTCTCTCTCTCTCTCTCCCTCTCTCTCTCTCTCTTCTCTCTCTCTCTCTCTCCCTCTCTCTTTCTCTCTCCCTCTTCTCTCTCTTCTCCCTCTTCTCTCCCTCTCGCTGTTCCCTTGTAGAAGCTTTAATAGATAGAGTTACAGAGTGATTTTTAGGGTGGCAGGTAGAGGTTAGAACGTTAGGACGGTAACCAAAAGGTTGCTAGTTTGAATCTGTTGATCTGCCGTTGAGAGGCACTCAACCCCAATCATGTCGGATCCCTGTCTGTAACCCCACTGTCTGAGAGGGTCTCAACCCCAATCATGTCGGATCCCTGTCTGTAACCCCACTGTCTGAGAGGGTCTCAACCCCAATCGTGTCGGATCCCTGTCTGTAACCCCACTGTCTGAGAGGGTCTCAACCCCAATCATGTCGGATCCCTGTCTGTAACCCCACTGTCTGAGAGGGTCTCAACCCCATCATGTCAGATCCCTGTCTGTAACCCCACTGTCTGAGAGGGTCTCAACCCCATCATGTCAGATCCCTGTCTGTAACCCCACTGTCTGAGAGGGTCTCAACCCCAATCATGTCGGATCCCTGTCTGTAACCCCACTGTCTGAGAGGGTCTCAACCCCAATCATGTCGGATCCCTGTCTGTAACCCCACTGTCTGAGAGGGTCTCAACCCCAATCGTGTCGGATCCCTGTCTGTAACCCCACTGTCTGAGAGGGTCTCAACCCCAATCGTGTCGGATCCCTGTCTGTAACCCCACTGTCTGAGAGGGTCTCAACCCCAATCGTGTCGGATCCCTGTCTGTAACCCCACTGTCTGAGAGGGTCTCAACCCCAATCATGTCGGATCCCTGTCTGTAACCCCACTGTCTGAGAGGGTCTCAACCCCATCATGTCGGATCCCTGTCTGTAACCCCACTGTCTGAGAGGGTCTCAACCCCAATCATGTCGGATCCCTGTCTGTAACCCCACTGTCTGAGAGGGTCTCAACCCCAATCATGTCGGATCCCTGTCTGTAACCCCACTGTCTGAGAGGGTCTCAACCCCATCATGTCAGATCCCTGTCTGTAACCCCACTGTCTGAGAGGGTCTCAACCCCAATCATGTCGGATCCCTGTCTGTAACCCCACTGTCTGAGAGGGTCTCAACCCCAATCATGTCGGATCCCTGTCTGTAACCCCACTGTCTGAGAGGGTCTCAACCCCAATCATGTCGGATCCCTGTCTGTAACCCCACTGTCTGAGAGAGTCTCAACCCCAATCGTGTCGGATCCCTGTCTGTAACCCCACTGTCTGAGAGGGTCTCAACCCCAATCGTGTCGGATCCCTGTCTGTAACCCCACTGTCTGAGAGGGTCTCAACCCCAATCATGGCGGATCCCTGTCTGTAACCCCACTGTCTGAGAGGGTCTCAGGAGGAGTGGGATAAGTAAGAAACACATTCCCACTGGCCACCACACTTGTACATGTGTGAAACAGGACCAATATAAGCACCCCCTATTTGACATAATATTACATAGACTATTCTACCTAATGACTGGATAATGACTTGAATTGGTGATGTCAGCAGGGGGCTAGTTCAAGAGGAGACGTTGTTGCATTGTCCTTCCTAATGATGATTAAGGATAGGATTGGGTGAGGGAAAACTGATCCTAGATCTGTACCTAAGGGCGACTTCTATCTGGACTAAAACAGGGTCATTAACAAGAGGGAGTCGAGGAGCTTCTTAATGAATTATGGGTAATTAGAATATAGGCACAATTAGGAATATAACTATTTCGATTTTTGATTGATTGATTGATCAGACTAACGCTAGTAAACTTTTATAATCTCAAGGAATGATGTCAGTGAATTGGTGCTTAAAAAAAATAATCGATGGGTGCTAAATTGTGTTTATATGTACATGTGCTATTTGTTTTATACATGAATACTATTGATGTTTATATTCTATAAGTTTTTGTGTATTAAAGACGTTTTTTGAAAGAGTGAAGTTTGTTTTTATACTATGAGACAGAATGGCACACACACACACACACACACACACACACACACACACACACACACACACACACACACACACACACACACACACACACACACACACACACACACACACACACACACACACACACACACACACACACACACACACACACACACACACACACACACACACACACACACACACAAACAGACACAGACTGGCTCCAGCTAATAGCTGTAATTACAGACTAGGCCACCACAACTATCTCTGACCCCACCCAACGCTTTACTGAGGGGCACACACACACACACACACACACACACACACACACACACACACACACACACACACACACACACACACACACACACACACACACACACACACACACACACACACACACACACACACACACACACACACACACACACACACACAGCCAGACAGCAGTGCCATACTGCAATACAGTGGCAATAGCAGCCTGAGGTGTTCTCTCTCTCTCTCTAATAAGACTCATCGTTATTAATTAATGAGTCCTGCAGCTCTTGTTTACCTCTTGTTATGGGGGTGTTTGTATATGTGTGTGTGTGTGTGTGTGTGTCTGTGTGTGTGTGTGTGTGTCTGTGTGTGTGTCTGTGTGTGTCTGTGTGTGTATCAGTGGAGGCTGCTGAGGGGAGGACGGTTCATAATAATGGTTGGAATGGAGTGAATGGAATAGTATCAAACACGTGGTTTCCATGTGGCTCATACCATTCCATTGACTCCTTTATTATGAGCCGTCCTCACCTCAACAGCCTCCACTGGTGTATGTGTGTTTTCTGTCTGTAATAGACTAGACTCTCTCTGGGTAGCAGACCCAACAGTACTCAGAAACATATCCCGTTCTAATTTAACACTCCAATGATACCCTTTCAGTTCTGCTGGTTTATTGATGAAACCTCACGATGACTCCCACCCTCATGGTTGTCGTTCCAAATGGTGCCCTATTCCCAATATAGTGCACTACTTTAAACCAGAGCCCAGAGGGAATAGGGTGCCAGTTAGGATTCCCTCATGTTCTGAAAGGTTTACAAGCTCTAATTTTCAATGAGGAACATCCTGTAATTGAAAAGGAAACGGCGCAACTCACGCTCACCATTTTAAAGATGGACGTTTCGGCCTTCAATGGCTTTCATCAGAAACCTTAGATCATGTAATGAAATACACTGAAAGCAATCAGCATTTCAAGTGTAGTGCACTGACTGAAATGATCTGTGCATAACCCATATTCCAATCCACAGCAGTATATAAACAGACAAACATTCGATGAAGGAATCAAGGCCGATTGCAGGTGCATTCAAATCTGACCCTACGAGGTCCAGAGTACTGCTGGTTTTCTGTTATACCTGATAATTGATTGCACTTTAAGGTCCAGATTTGAATTGCGTTGGTATGGTAGTACTTAATTATGTTGTAATTCTAACAGCTTCCACTAGGTGGCAGTGTTGGATGTAGAGCCCAATACTGCAGAGTGTGTATTTGCCCAGAGGAGCCAGAAAGTCTGCTTGTTAGGATGATGAACTTTGGTGCCAGACTGCCAGAAGGTCAATGACACTGTTAAAACCCTGATGGACTAAATGTACTAAGGACTGACACAGAGAATAGATCACAACAATTACTACATGATAACAATGTTTTGGGATGATGATGATGATGATGATGGTGAGAATGATGAAGGTCAGCCAGGTCCAGAGATGTGTTCTTTGATCCAGCCGGTGAGTTTGGTGACGCGGGTGTAGACGCCGTAGTAGTCGGCCCGGCCACACCCCTTTCCCCAGCTGACCACGCCCGCTAGGAACCAACGACCCGAGTTCTCCTGGCAGACCAACGGACCGCCCGAGTCACCCTGGGAAAGGAAGGGAGGGAGAGAGAGACAGGGGAAGGAAGGGGGAGGGAGGCAGCATAGACAAAGTAAAAGAGAGACAGAGCGAGAGAGAAAGAGAGACGGGGAAAGAAGGGGGAGGGACGCAGCATAGACAAAGTAAAAGAGAGACAGAGAGAGAGAGAAAGAGAGACGGGGGAAAGAAGGGGGAGGGACGCAGCATAGACAAAGTAAAAGAGAGACAGAGAGAGAGAGAAAGAGAGACGGGGGAAAGAAGGGGGAGGGACGCAGCATAGACAAAGTAAGAGAGAGACAGAGAGAGAGAAAGAGAGACGGGGGAAAGAAGGGGGAGGGACGCAGCATAGACAAAGTAAAAGAGAGACAGAGAGAGAGAGAAAGAGAGACGGGGGAAAGAAGGGGGAGGGACGCAGCATAGACAAAGTAAGAGAGAGACAGAGAGAGAGAAAGAGAGACGGGGGAAAGAAGGGGGAGGGACGCAGCATAGACAAAGTAAAAGAGACAGAGAGAGAGAGAAAGAGAGACGGGGGAAAGAAGGGGGAGGGACGCAGCATAGACAAAGTAAAAGAGAGACAGAGAGAGAGAAAGAGAGACGGGGGAAAGAAGGGGGAGGGACGCAGCATAGACAAAGTAAAAGAGAGACAGAGAGAGAGAGAAAGAGAGACGGGGGAAAGAAGGGGGAG
>NC_052345.1:3600185-3625185 GCF_016432855.1 Salvelinus namaycush
CCAGTCCGTTGGGGCAATCTTTGATGCCGTCACAGGCTGGAACACACAGACCATTTAGAGTACACAGGAACTGACCAGGACAGGCTGCAACACACAGACAATTTAGAGTACACAGGAACTGACCAGGACAGGCTGGAACACACAGACAATTTAGAGTACACAGGAACTGACCAGGACAGGCTGCAACACACAGACCATTTAGAGTACACAGGAACTGACCAGGACATGCTGCAACACACATACCATTTAGAGTACACAGGAACTGACCAGGACAGGCTGGCACACACAGACCATTTAGAGTACACAGGAACTGACCAGGACATGCTGCAACACACAGACCATTTAGAGAACACGGGAACTGACCAGGACAGGATGGAACACACAGACCATTTAGAGAACACAGGAACTGACCAGGACAGGATGGAACACACAGACCATTTAGAGAACACAGGAACTGACCAGGACAGGATGGAACACACAGACCATTTAGAGAACACAGGAACTGACCAGGACAGGATGGAACACACAGACCATTTAGAGAACACAGGAACTGACCAGGACATGCTGCAACACACAGACCATTTAGAGAACACAGGAACTGACCAGGACAGGCTGGAACACACAGACCATTTAGAGAACACAGGAACTGACCAGGACAGGATGGAACACACAGACCATTTAGAGAACACAGGAACTGACCAGGACAGGATGGAACACACAGACCATTTAGAGAACACGGGAACTGACCAGGACAGGCTGGAACACACAGACCATTTAGAGAACACAGGAACTGACTAGGACAGGATGGAACACACAGACCATTTAGAGAACACAGGAACTGACCAGGACAGGATGGAACACACAGACCATTTAGAGAACACAGGAACTGACCAGGACAGGATGGAACACACAGACCATTTAGAGTACACAGGAACTGACCAGGACAGGATGGAACACACAGACCATTTAGAGAACACAGGAACTGACCAGGACAGGATGGAACACACAGACCATTTAGAGAACACAGGAACTGACCAGGACAGGGTGGGACACATGAACACACGCACTTTCAAGACACCCAAATAGAGTACATGAACATCTTTCAAATGTAGGAAGTATTATTTATTAATATGCTTCCTACCCAGTGGAGGCTGCTGAGGGGAGGACGGTTCATAAAAATGGTTGGAATGGAGTCAGTAGAATGGTATCAAACACATCAAACACCTGGTTTCCATGTGGTTCATAACATTCCATTCCAGCCATTATTATGAGCCATCCTCCCTTCAGCAGCCTGTTACCACCGGTAGTATGTAATACAAACACACCTTACTGTATGTCATAAGCACATCATTTCTTTCACTTTCTCATCTCTTCATCACGGAACATCATTTCAGCACACAACCTAAAAATCACACTTAACACCTCTTGTTCAAAATAACCCCCGATCTGATTGGTTGAACAGACAGACAGTCCGTAGAGAAATATTACCTATAGCACCTTCACCCTAACTCTAGGTCAAACCCTTGACCAATGTCTGTCATCCAGGCCCCAGACTCACGATCTGATTGGTTGAAGAGGCTGTAGTGGACCTGGAGTCCAGGCCCTGTGATTGACACCTCGGACGTCATGACAACGCTGGTTGCCGTGGAGAGGAGGTAGAGGCGCTCAGCATACGGCTGGAGACCTCTCGTCCCACAGAACCTGAGGCAGAGACACAGGTCAAATGATACGGATCAGGCAGGCAGGCAGGCAGGCAGGCAGGCAGGCAGGCAGGCAGGCAGGCAGGCAGGCAGGCAGGCAGGCAGGCAGGCAGGCAGGCAGGCGCGTGTGTGTGTGTGTGTGTGTGTGTGTGTGTGTGTGTACCTGCGGTTTTGTACCATCCACTGTCCCTGTGTACAGGCCTGGTTATAGTTGGCCCTGCTCAGCTCATAACCTTCAAAGTCCAGAGATAGTCCATAGTCTGCAGAGGGCACCTAGGACACACACACACACACACACACACACACACACACATATATATATATATATATATATAACATTGAATACAACAGAATAGAACAGAATGGTCCCATGTTATGACTTGTTAGAAACAGTAGAAGACAGTAGCAGACAATATAAGACAGTAGAAGACAATATAATACAATAGAAGGCAGTAGAAGACAATAGAAGACAGTATAATACAATAGAAGGCAGTAGAAGACAATATAAGACAGTATAATACAATAGAAGACAGTAGAAGACAATATAAGACAGTAGAAGACAGTAGAAGACAGTGGAAGAAGACAGTAGAAGACAGTAGAAGAAGACAGTAGAAGACAATATAAGACAGTAGAAGACAGTATAATACAATAGAAGATAGTAGAAGGCAGTAGAATACAATAGAAGACAGTATAATACAATAGAAGATAGTAGAAGACAGTAGAAGACAATAGAAGACAGTATAATACAATAGAAGAAGACAGTAGAAGACAATATAAGACAGTAGAAGACAGTAGAATACAATAGAAGATAGTAGAAAACAGTAGAAGACAATATAATACAATAGAAAATAGTAGAAGACAATAGAAGACAGTATAATACAATAGAAGATAGTACAAGACAGTAGAAGATAATATAAGACAGTAGAAGACAGTATAATACAATAGAAGATAGTAGAAGACAATAGAAGACAGTATAATACAATATAAGACAGTAGAAGACAGTAGCAGACAATATAAGACAGTAGAAGACAGTAGTAGACAGTAGACGACAATATATGACAATATAAGACAGTAGAAGACAGTAGGAGACAATACAATACAATATAAGATAGTAGAAGACAGTAGAAGACAGTAGAATACAATATAAGACAGTAGAAGACAGTAGAAGACAATAGAAGGGGATGTACAGTATAACACTCACAGTGAATGTCCAGGTACAGTTGGTGTCTGGTGGGTAGTAGCTGGGATAGAAGGGGGTACGTAGACTACCCTGTACCCCTGATACTGGCTGCAGCTCTATGTTGGAAGAACACACTGAGAGAGAGAGAGAGAGAGAGAGAGAGAGAGAGAGAGAGAGAGAGAGAGAGAGAGAGAGAGAGAGGGTGAGGTGGAGAGATGGGGAGAGAGTGGGGAGAGAGAGGGGGAGAAAGAGAGTAGGGGGATGGGGGAGAGAAGAGGGAGAGAGAGGGAGAGAGAGGGGGATGGGGGAGAGAGAGGGATGGGGAGAGAGGGGGTGGGGGAGAGAGAGGGATGGGGCGGAGAGGGATGGGGAAAGATGGAGAGAGGGATGGGGAGAGATGGAGAGAGGGATGGGGGAGAGAGAGGGATGGGGAGAGAGGGAGAGAGGGATGGAGAGAGGGATGGGGAGAGAGGGGGATGGGGGAGAGAGAGGGAGTGAGAGGGGGAGAGAGGGAGTGAGTGAGAAGGGTGGGGGAGAGAGAGGGATGGGGAGAGAGGGAGAGAGAGGGAGTGAGAGGAAGTGAGAGGGATGGGGGAGAGAGAGGGAGAGAGAGGGATGAGGAGAGAGAGGTAGTGAGAGGGATGGGGGAGAGGGGAGGGAGAGAGAGGGAGTGAGAGGGAGAGAGAGCGATGGGGAGAGAGAGGGAGTGAGAGGGAGAGAGAGGGATGGGGAGAGAGAAGGAGAGAGAGGGAGTGAGATGGAGAGGGAGAGAGAGGGATGGGGATGGGGAGTGAGAGAGAGGGGAGTGAGAGGGAGAGAGAGGGATGGGGAGAGAGAGGGAGAGAGAGGGAGTGAGAGGGATGGGGAGAGAGAGGGATAGAGAGGGATGGGGAGAGAGAGGGAGAGAGAGGGAGTGAGAGGGATGGGGAGAGAGGAAGGAGAGAGAAGGATGGGGGATTGATAATGATGAATGTGAAAGGAAGAAAGTGTTTGTAAAGTCCTTGTATAAGAGAGCAACATATAACTCTCAGTTGAAACACTTTAATAATAACCACATAAACCTCACCTTCAGTGGTCCAGGCCTGTGCAGACAGGGAGAAGGGGTCTTTGTAGTTGTAGAGACCCTGTTTCCAGACCACTGTCATCCACTCTCCTGATGACAACACATGAACAACACGCTCTTGTCTGCTGCAGCCATACAGACTGGTGGTGGAGAGAGAGAGAGAGAGAGAGAGAGAGAGAGAGAGAGAGAGAGAGAGAGAGAGAGAGAGAGAGAGAGAGAGAGAGAGAGAGAGAGAGAGAGAGAGAGAGAGAGAGAGAGAGAGAGAGAGAGAGAGAGAGAGAGAGAGAGAGAGAGAGAGAGAGAGAGAGAGAGAGAGAGAGAGAGAGAGAGAGAGAGAGAGAGAGAGAGTGCTAAATATGATCATGTGTGTATCTGTGGTGTGAGGATGTCAGCGTATAGAACATCAACATAAAGTCACTAGGGGATGAGGTGACTAACTGTTGGTGTTAAAGCATCACGTAGTCTGTCTTTACACTCTGTCTGTCTATACTGGATGAACAGGTAACGGACCAAATAAAGGAAACACCAGCATAATGTCTTAATATGGTGTTGGTCCACCACGAGTCACTTCAATGCACCTTGGCATAGATTCTGAATCTCTATTGGATGAGGCACAGTTCTTCCACAAGAAATTCCATCATTTGTTATTTTGTTGATGGTGGTGGAAAACACTGTCTCAGGTGCCACTCCAGAATCTCCCATAAGTTTTCAATTGGGTTGAGATCTGGTGACTGAGACACACGCGCACACACACACACACACACACACACACACACACACACACACACACACACACACACACACACACACACACACACACACACACACACACACACACACACACACACACACACACACACACACACACACACACACACACACACACACACACCATTTAAACCCCCTATGCTCCTTTGAGATCTCTCTTTCAAAGTCACTGAGATCTCTTCTTGTAGCCATGGTTGCTAAAATACTGTAATGGACAATTTGGCAGTTATTTTGGCAGTTACATGTATTGTACAGATATAGGATCTTAATTTGATCACTGTTTTGTTGGTAAGAATTTTCACGCACCTCAGGAAATGAAGACGAGCTTCATGATTTACATGAATTCACTGAAAACCCACACACTAACACGATTATATTAACAGTATTGCACTTTCCATGTAGCCTAATTTTGGCCAGCTAATACCCTAACAACTAATCAAGCAAACATTCAAAACCTGTTGCTGCAGGAATATTTTGGTGCGAGAATACAGGTCAAATTAACATCCAATAGCTGTATATGTATTTATAACCTTACGAGGTGATGAGGTGAGTATCAGTAGGCGTTAAACCATCATAGACAGCCAGTCTATCTCTACACTCTGGTAGCAGCCACTCCATCCTCAGCTCCAGTCTGAAACTCTGGGTGCTGGAGCCTTGCGGGGCCCTGAGGTGCCAAAGGCAGGACGAGCGCTGGGTGTTAGGTCCCCTCATAGCAACCGCTGTGCTCGAGCTGACCACCTGGTACCTGTAGCAGTCTGTGGAGGGGGCAGGGAGGAGGAAGGAGGGAGAGAGAGAAAGTGGGAGAGAGAAAGAGAGCAACAGGAAGAGATGAACACTCCTCACTAATTTCAAGTGTACCTACAATTGACATAGTTCAAGTACTTCTTAAAGCTTCTAAAATAATGCAGAAAGTGAGGAGAAGATCAAATAAATCATACCAAATGAAGCTTTCAAAAGTTCTACAACTTTGGAGTCTGTTTCTGAGGGGTTAAAAACAAACAAACAAGCAAGCAAACAGAAAACAACATGATGAGGCAGAAATAATACAAGGATCAACTAAACACAAAGAATAATAAAAACACAGGTCCTTCCCCACATTCCTCTCCCGCTCACCTGTGATAGAGAAAGAGGGAAGATGCAACAGATATCCTCCATAGTTAGCAGTCTCCTCTCTGTCGCTCCCTCTGTAGGCACCTAGTAGACTCTGTAGGCAGCTGCTGACTTGCTCCATAGTTACCTTACCAACATGGCTGCCGGGGACTGACAGTACCAGCCAGAAGTGTGCCACCACACTTCCCTCCCTAGGGAAACAAGGGAGCAGGGACACAGTGAGCTGATAACAGCTGGATCGAAAGTTTGTGTGGGCATTGCAAGAATGTTTTATAGTTCAAAATACAGTACCAGTCAAAAGTTAGGACACACCTACTCATTCAAAGGTTTTTCTTTATTTTTACTCTATTCTACATTGTAGAATAATAGTGAATACATCAAAACTATGAAATAACACATATGGAATTATGTAGAAACCAAAAAAGTGTTCAACAAATATTTTAAATTCTTCAACGTAGCCAACCTTTGCCTTGATGACAGCTTCGCACACACTTCGCGTTCTCTCATCCAGCTTCATGAGGTAGTCACCTGGAATGTATTATTATTTTACCAGATAAGTTGACTGAGAACACATTCTCTCATCCAGCTTCATGAGGTAGTCACCCGGAATGTATTATTATTTTACCAGGTAAGTTGACTGAGAACACATTCTCTCATCCAGCTTCATGAGGTAGTCACCCGGAATGTATTATTATTTTACCAGGTAAGTTGACTGAGAACACATTCTCTCATCCAGCTTCATGAGGTAGTCACCCGGAATGTATTATTATTTTACCAGGTAAGTTGACTGAGAACACATTCTCTCATCCAGCTTCATGAGGTAGTCACCTGGAATGTATTATTATTTTACCAGGTAAGTTGACTGAGAACACATTCTCTCATCCAGCTTCATGAGGTAGTCACCTGGAATGTATTATTATTTTACCAGGTAAGTTGACTGAGAACACATTCTCTCATCCAGCTTCATGAGGTAGTCAACTGGAATGTATTATTATTTTACCAGGTAAGTTGACTGAGAACACATTCTCTCATCCAGCTTCATGAGGTAGTCACCTGGAATGTATTATTATTTTACCAGGTAAGTTGACTGAGAACACATTCTCTCATCCAGCTTCATGATGTAGTCACCTGGAATGTATTATTATTTTACCAGGTAAGTTGACTGAGAACACATTCTCTCATCCAGCTTCATGAGGTAGTCACCCGGAATGTATTATTATTTTACCAGGTAAGTTGACTGAGAACACATTCTCTCATCCAACTTCATGAGGTATTCACCTGGAATGTATTATTATTTTACCAGGTAAGTTGACTGAGAACACATTCTCATTTACAGCAACAACCTGGGGAATAGTTACAGGGGAGAGGAGGGTGATGAAGGAGCAAATTGAGAGCTGGGGATGATTAGGTGACCATGATGGCTTGGGAATTTAGCCAGGACACCAGGGTTAACACCCCTACTCTTACCATATGTGCCATGCGATCTTTAGTGACCATAGAGACTCAAGACACCCATTTAATGTCTCATCTGAAAGATGGCACCCTACAGGGCAATGTCCCCAATCACTGCCCTGGGGCATTTGGATAATTGTTTTGACCTGGGGAAAGAGTGCCTCCTACTGGCCCTCCAACACCACTTCCAGCAGCATCTGGTCTCCCATCTAGTGACTGACCTGGACCAACCCTGCTTAGCTTCAGAAGCAAGCCAGCAGTGGGATGCAGGGTGGTATGCTGCTGGATTGCATTGCAACAGTCATGAAGGATTTCCCAGATATGCTGAGCAATTGTTGGCTGCTTTTCCTTCACTCTGCAGTCCAACTCATCCCTAATCATCTCAATTGGGTTGAGGTCAGGGGATTGTGGAGGACCGGTCATCTGATGCAGCACTCCATCACTCTCCTTCTTGGTCAAATAGCCCTTACACAGCCTGGAGGTGTGTTGGGTCATTGTCCTGTTGAAAAACAAATGATTGTCCGACTAAGCGCAAACCAGATGGGATGGCGTATCACTGCAGAATGCTGTGGTAGCCATGCTTGTTAAGGTTGCCTTGAATTCTAGATAAATCACTGACAGTGTCACCAGCAAAGCACCCCCACTCAATCACACCTCCTCCTCCATGCTTCATGGTGGGAACCACACATGTGGAGATCATTTGTTCACGTACTCTGAGTCTCACAAAGACACGGTAGTTGGAACCAAAAATATCACATTTGGACTCATCAGACCAAAGGACAGATTTCCACCAGTCTAATGTCCATTGCTTGTGTTTCTTGGCCCAAGCAAGTCTCTTCTTCTTATTGGTGTCTTTTAGTTGTGGTTTCTTTGCAGCAAATCGACCATGAAGGCCTGATTCACGGAGTCTCCTCTGAACAGTTGATGTTGAGATGTGTCTGTTACTTGAACTCTGAGAAGCAATTATTTGGGCTGCAATCTGAGGTGCAGTTAATTGTTGATTTCTGAGGCTGGTAACTCTAATGAACTTCTGCAGCAGAGGTAACTCTGGGTCTTCCTGCGGCAGTCTTCATGAGAGCCAGTTTCATCATAGAGCTTGATGGTTTTTGTGACTGCACTGGAAGAAACTTTGAAATTCCTTGAAATGTTCCGTATTGACTGATCTTCATGTCTTAAAGTAATGACGGACTGTCGTTTCTCTTTGATTATTTGAGCTGTTCTTGCCATAATATGGACTTGGTCTTTTAGCAAATAGGGCTACCTTCTGTTTACCCCCCCCCCTACCTTGGAATGAGTAGGTTTGTCCAAACTTTTGACTGGTACTGTAAAGATACAGGCTACATGATATAGATACACATGTACGTGTATACTGTGCGTCAATGTTGTGTGGGTAGGTATGTTTAATACTTAGATACAGTTGAAGTCGAAAGTTTACATACACTTAGGTTGGGGTCATTAAAACTCATTTTTCAACCAGTCCACAAATTTCTTGTTAAAAAACTATAGCTTTGGCAAGTCGGTTAGGACATCTACTTTGTGCATGACACAAGTAATTTTTCCAACAACCATGTACAGACAGATTTTTTCACTTATAATTCACTGTATCACAATTCCAGTGGGTCAGAAGTTTATATACACTAAGTGTATGTCTGCCACTGGATACAGTGAGATATTCAAGTTTAAACAGCTTGGAAAATTCCATAAAATGATGTCATGGATTTAGAAGCTTCTGATAGGCTAATTGACATCATTTGAGTCAATTGGAGGTGTACCTGTGGATGTATTTCAAGGTCTACCTTCAAACTCAGTGCCTTGTTGCATGACATCATGGGAAAATTAAAAGAAATCAGCCAAGACCTCAGAATTTTTTTTTGTAGATCTCCACAATTCTGGTTCTTCCTTGGAAGCAATTTCCAAACGCCTGAAGGTACCACGTTCATCTGTACAAACAATAGTACGCAAGTATAAACACCATGGGACCACGCAGCCGTCATACTGCTCAGGAAGGAGATGCGTTCTGTCTCCTAGAGATGAACGTACTTAGGTGCGAAAAGTGCAAATCAATCCCAGAACAATAAAACTAGTCCTATATCGACATAACCTGAAAGGCCGCTCAGCAAGGAAGAAGCCACTGCTCCAAAACCGCCATAAAAAAAACATACTACGGTTTGCAACTGCACATGGGGAGAAAGATCGTACTTTTTGGAGAAATGTCCTCTGGTCAGATGAAACAAAAATAG
Organism: Salvelinus namaycush; assembly: GCF_016432855.1. Taxonomy (NCBI): domain Eukaryota; kingdom Metazoa; phylum Chordata; class Actinopteri; order Salmoniformes; family Salmonidae; genus Salvelinus; species Salvelinus namaycush. Next base: position 3,609,699 of record NC_052345.1, read on the forward strand.
AACTGTTTGGCCATAATGACCATCGTTATTATTGCAAGCCGAAGAACACTATCCCTACCGTGAAGCACAGGGGTGGCAGCATCATGTTGTGGGGGTGCTTTGCTGCAGGAGGGACTGGTGCACTTCCCAAAATAGATGGCATCATGAGGAGGGGAAATTAGGTGGATATATTGAAGCAACATCTCAAGACATCAGTCAGGAAGTTAAAGCTTGGTCGCAAATGGGTCTTCCAAATGGACAATGGACAACAGAGTCAAGGTATTGGAGTGGCCATCACAAAGCCCTGACCTCAATCCTATAGAAAATTTGTGGGCAGAACTGAAAACGCGTGTGCGAGCAAGGAGGCCTACAAACCTGATTCAGTTACACCAGCTCTGTCAGGAAGAATGGGCCAAAATTCCCCCAATTTATTGTGGGAAGCTTGTGGAAGGCTACCCAACACATTGACCCTGTCACGACTCCTACCGAAGGTGGCTCCTCTTCCTGTTCGGGCGGTGCTCGGCGGTCGTCGTCACCGGTCTACTAGCTGCCACCGATCCCTTTTCCTTTTCTGTTGGTTTTGTCTTATTAGTTACACCTGTTTCTTGTTTACGTTTAGTTGGGCTATTTAAGCTGGTCGGCCCGCCTGCTCTTTGTGCGGGCTTATTTTTTCCACTGTGTTTGTGTGTGGTAGTGTTTTGGTAGCGTGGTTCGTTTTGGGGTTATCCCTCTGGACTTGTTAGGTCCTGGTTTTGGGTATTGTGTTTGTTTGCGCCCGTGAGTGTTGGCGCGCACGTATTTTCCCTGTGCCTAATAAAGCACTACTCAGTATTTTCTGCCTCCTGCGCCTGACTCCGCACCCACTACGCTTAAGTGCGTTACAGACCCAAGTTAAACAATTTAAAGGCAATGCTACCAAATACTAATTGAGTGTATGTAAAATTCTGACCCACTGGGAATGTGATGAAATAAATAAAAGCTGAAATAAATCATTTCTCTACTATTATTCTGAAATGTCACATTCTTAAAATAAAGTGGTGATTCTAACTGACCAAAGACAGGGAATTTTTACTAGGATTAAGTGTCAGGAATTGTGAAATTGTGAAATTGTGAAAAACAGAGTTTAAATGTATTTGGCTAAGGTGTATGTAAACTTCCGACTTCAACTGTATATTTAGAGTCATAGATATACAGTACTAGGTATAGAAATACATGACATAGATATGTATGTAGACCTGTCTTTCTAGATCTGGTTTTATGTACCCAAAAGCAAAGACTTTGGTGGAGTTGAAGTAGCGAGATAGGTCTGAGCCCTTCACTATCCTCCTCACCTGAGAGACAGAGAGTGAGAGAGAGATGGTGGGGGATAGAGAGAGAGAGAAAAGAGAGAGAGAGAGAGAGCGCAATAGTCAGAGCAACAGAGGATTTAAATTGAAAATAAAAAGTTGTGAAACATAAAGACAATACAGGGACATTGTGGGGGGGGGGGGGCATGTGTGAGTGAGTGTCCAGGTTATTTTCCCATTATCCCTTGTCCTATACCATATCTTGTACTTCCTTTGCCTGGGCTGTGAAGGCTGGGCTGGTGTGAGAGGAGAGACCAGAGGAGTAGTTCCTGTTGAGGATAGAGAGTCTAGCAGTATACTGCTGCTGTACCCTGGGCTCCAGTACCCACACCCTGTACTCTGGAGGGAGGGATGGGGGAGAGACTTACTTACATATCAGATAGCCAGTCATAGTGTGTGTGTGTGTGTGTGTGTGTGTGTGTGTGTGTGTGTGTGTGTGTGTGTGTGTGTGTGTGTCCCAGGTTATTTTCCCAAAATCCCTTGCTCACCCAGGAAGTACCATGCCAGAGTTGCTCCTCCCGAGAGGATGATGATGGTGACGATAATAAGGAAGACTAGGAGACACCTGCAGGGTCGTCTCAACATCTTAGAGGACGTCACAGAGGCTTCGTTACCGGGCCCCACCTGTAAACAACAACAACAACACACACACACAATGCGCCCCAGTTAACAACTGGCCTCGGATCAGAGTTTACAGTATTATACTGTATAATCAGGTCTGTAAGAACAGTGGATGAGGATTCTGCACAGACTAGTGCAGAGGCCTCATGCTAAAGCTAGAACTAAAACTGACATTGATCTAAGGTCAGTTGTACCATTCCCCATTCATAGGTTAGGTTTATGATTTGAGGAGATTAAACTGACCCCAGATCTGTGTCTATTGTCAACTTCTTCCTGCAGCATAAACCAGCATAAGGCCTGCAGATAGCTATAGTAAATGTAGGTGAAGCCTGAAGCCCTGGACAGAGCATTTTTCTTATAAAATAAACTATAGGCTATTATAAAATGACTAAACCAATGTGCATTGAACATAAAATACATATATTATTTATTTTATATAGTAACTAAATCATAGGCCCACATTGTCAATATCACAATAGTTATATAGCCTACTGACCCATTCCAATGGCAGGTCCACAGGAGCTGGTGCTACCTCCAAATCACAGGAGCGCGACTTTTTGGAGCCGTGCCCGAGCGCCATAGCTTCACAAATCCGTTATTCCGCGCGAGACCATCTCCGTCCAAAAAAGACCGGTGGTGGATAGTTGGAGCGTTTTATTTCTTAATGTATTTCGGTAGAATATCCGTCCAGTCAGACATGTCGGTAACGACCGCTAGTAACGACAGGCGAGACAACTCTACCTTTTATTTGCTAGTCCAAAGGTAGGCTAGAGCCCTCGGTCAATATTTCCTAAAGTGCGTTGGATCTCCCGAATTCCCATTGGACTATATAGGCTAGTAGCCTAAACTTTAACCAATAATAGCAATAGCCTAAAATATAAACGTATTTATTAAACGCATTCAAAATGATTGATTGCGAGACATTTATTCCCTCTCTGGTAACTGTCAAAACAGGAAACATTTAAGAATAGTCCTCGTTAAGCCTGTAGCACCGTACCTACTCTCAGGGCATAGGTAACGCAGGTAGGCTCTAATGACATCACCAGTCGACGCCTAACAACAGCCCGGCCCCGGATCCCACAACAGGTATGCCTATGTCCTCTATTCGTAAATTGGTCCAATGGGAGTGTTTGTAGAATGGATAACTCACAACACAGTCAGTTTAATTTTTTATTTGAACCTTTATTTAACTATGAAATATCAAAAACACAAACAGTCAAACAACAGTCTATGTTAGACAATACATATCTTTATCTGTTGCTGTCAATAAGATTGTAATACAATTCAGCTGCCTTATACATTTTTTAAATTCTAACTTAGAATAATGATAATTTACAAAACCAAAAAATTATTTGAACTGCAAAATTGGTCTGTGCAATAAACCAGCACTACATTTGTTTAAAACACATATTATCAACATTATTATTTAAATATGTTATTGAATTGTCTGGTTAAATAAATGTAATCTTAAATGAACAAAAAAATAGTCTGGAACATCAGCCACTTTCCACATGATTTTTCAGAGACATTACATTCAAGGTGGTCATGTTATACACAATATAATAATACATTCTTCATTTCTACTGAGAGGTTTATCAGTATCACATCAGTATTTACTGTGAGCACAATCATAGTATCATATTGATATCATAAATAGATGTAGTACTGTCATGAGAGGTAGAAAAGTGTTTAGAAGTGGTATAAAAACATATAGACAATTCCCTGAGCAGATCAACAGAAACTATATGACATGAGATGTATACGGTCTGATATAGCACGTCTTTCAGCCAATCAGCATTTATAACAGCAACTATATGATATGAGTGGTAAACTCAACGGCTATTTCTTCTTTGTCGTTTTAACTTCTTATAGCTGGGGGGCAGTATTGAGTAGCTTGGATGAATAAGGTGCCCAGAGAAAACTGCCTGCTACTCAGGCCCAGAAGCTAAGATATGCATATTATTAGTAGATTTGGATAGAAAACACGCTGAAGTTTCTAAAACTGTTTGAATTATGTCTGTGAGTATAACAGAACTCATATGCAGGCAAAAACCTGAGAAAAAATCCAACCAGGAAGTGGGAAATCTGAGGTTTGTAGTTTTTCAACTCTTTGCCTATCCAAGATACAGTGTCAATTTGGTCCAATTGCACTTCCTAAGGCTTCCACTAGATGTCAACACTCTTTAGAACCTTGTTTCAGGCTTCTACTGTGAAGGGGGAGCAAATGAGAGCTGTTTCCATCAGGTGTCTGGCAGAAGGCCATGAGCTGGTCACGCGTGTGGCCGTGAGAGTGACCTGCGTTCCAATGCATTTCTAAAGACAAAGGAATTGTCCGGTTGGAACATTATTGAAGATTTATGTTAAAAACATCCTAAAGATTGATTCTATACATCGTCTGACATGTTTCTACGATTTTTTGACTTTTCGTCTGGACCTAGTGCGCCTCATGAATTTGGATTTGTGAACTAAACGCGCGAACAAAAAGGAGGTATTTGGACATAAATGATGGACTTTATCGAACAAAACAAACATTTATGGTGGAACTGTGATTCCTGGGAGTGCATTCTGATGAAGATCATCAAAGGTAAGTGAATATTTATAATGCTATTTCTGACTTCTGTTGACTCCACAACATGGCGGGTATCTGTATGGCTTGTTTTGGTGCCTGAGCGCTGTACTCAGATTATTGCATGGTGTGCTTTTTCCGTAAGGGCTTTTTTGAAATCTGACACATTGCATTAAGGAGAAGTATATCTATAATTCCATGCATAACACTTGTATCTTTTATCAATGTTTATTATGAGTATTTCTGTAAATTGATGTGGCTCTCTGCAAAAATACCGGATGTTTTGGAAGCAAAACATTACTGAACATAACGCGCCTATGTAAACTGAGATTTTTGGATATAAATATGAACTTTATCGAACAAATCATACATGTATTGTGTAACATGAAGTCCTATGAGTGTCATCTGATGAAGATCATCAAAGGTTAGTGATTAATTTTATCTCTATTTCTGCTTTTTGTGACTCCTCTCTTTGGCTGGAAAAATTGCTGTTTTTCTGTGACTAGGTGCTGACCTAACATAATCGCATGGTATGCTTTCGTTGTAAAGCCTTTTTGAAATCGGACACTGGTGGGATTAACAACAAGTGTATCTTTAAAATGGTGTATAATACTTGTATGTTTGAGGAATTTTAATTATGAGATTTCTGTTGTTTGAAGTTGGCGCCCTGCACTTTCACTGGCTGTTGTCATATCGATCCCGTTAACGGGATTTCAGCCGTAAGATGTTTTTAAACGAACAAAGTAGTCTACAAGACAAAACACTATTTATGACTCTGTGTAACACAAAGCAATGAACACTAACTGTCTGTCTCTATTCACTCACCTGTTACCATCCTATCGAACCACAGCTATGCATGCATATCTATATACATATCTATGAATGTATGGATCTATGTAAAACATACCCATACCTCACACACCACAATAATATGGCAATCTGGGATTCAAACAGCAACAAATGGATATACCAATCCCAGATTGCCCCTTTAACTCCCTAGAGTCGATTGAGGTACCGGTGCGTCAATCTAAGTAACACAATTTAAAAAATACCCATTAGAATCTGTCAGTTTAAGCTAGAGATATCTGTATATATCTGAATCCGCCGATATTGCCCTTCTGCAGCTGCGATGAAAGGTGACAGAGCTAGAGCGGTGTTTGTCAGACCACGAGACATCCACGAAAAGCGATCTTCTCACGAAAACGTCTGTAGCGTCTGAACGGTTTAGTCTATAGAATATGGAAAGATGAGACTCTCACGAACACGTTTGATCCCACTGTGGAAAGGGGAGATTCTGAAGAAAGCAGTATCTGTTTTTCTCTACGACCAGCACTAGTGTCCTGAAGGTAACCGGTATCAGTTTACAATGTTTAAGGAAGTATGGAGGTCATTTTGTGCCTACCAAAAAAAGGGGTTAAATACACTACCGTCAAAGTTTCAGAACACCTTCAAGGGTTTTTCTTTATTTTTACTGTGTTCTATATTGTAGAATAATAGTGAAGAAATCAAAACTATGAAATAACACATATGGAATCATGTAGTAGTGTCTGGAGTCCAAATTGGAGATTTTTGGTTCCAACCGCTGTGTCTTTGTGAGACACGGTGTGGGTGAACGGATGATCTCCACATGTGTATTTCCCACCGTAAAGCATGGAAGAGGAGGTGTTATGGTGTGGGGGTGCTTTGCTGGTGACACTGTCTGTGATTTATTTAGAATTCAAGGCACACTTAACCAGCATGGTTACCACAGCATTCTGCAGTGATACGCCATCGCATCTGGTTTGGGCTTAGTGGGACTATTGGAAAAGCATTCCAGGTGACGTTGGTTGAGAGAATGCCAAGCGTGTGCAAAGCTGTCATCAAGGCAAAGGGGGGCTACTTTGAAGAATCTCAATTATAAAATATATTTTGATTAGTTTAACACTTTTTTGGTTACTACATGATTCCATATGTGTTATTCATAGTTTTTATGTATTCACTCTTATTCTACAATGTAGAAAATAGTAAAAATAAAGAAAAACCCTTGAATGAGTAGGTGTTCTAAAACTTTTGACCACCCCTATTCTAGTAACTTTCTAAATCCTGGTTGGAAGATTACCAAAATCAGAATGGAATGAGCAGGAATTCCGGATTTCTCCAACCAGGATTTCTGGATAACCAGGGAATTTTGGGAAAATTACAAGACTTTTCCAAACCTAGACCTTGGTAAAAATGTTTTCATAGCTCAGCTCTGAGCTTCTTTCACTGGCATGTAGCCGCCACTAGAGGGCTCTAAAGCCATTGAAGAAGACAGGAGAGACATCTCCTCGATCAGCCTGCCTGGATGACTGGTACTCATACCCAGGGATGGAGCCAACCCCAACCCAGAGAAGGGGAAGGGTAAACCGGTCAGTGGAATAGGTAAGGGGGTGGAACAGAATGGAAATATATTGTTAGTGGTAATAAGAGGGATATGGTTACAGGAGGTCACAGTTGGCCCGACCGCATCCTCCACGCTCTCCTGACTTTCCTGATCCTCTCCCCCACTGCCAATGCCTGAATCTGGGCTCTGAGGGGCACGGCGTTGGGTCTGGAACTGGAGATTATCCACACGTTCATAGGAGGAAGACATTGTGAGAGAACCTCCTCCAACCACCATCTCCGTACCCTTTCCCCCTACACTATCCAACCCAGGTAGGGTGAAGGGAAGCTGGGGGAAAGCGGACAGGGAAATGGGTAAGGGGGTGGAGCAGAATGGAAAGTTATTGTTATTGATAAGAGGAAGAAGCGGAACAAGATGGAAGTCCTGAGAGACAAAATGGGGGATGGTCGAAGTAGGCCCGTCCGCCTCCTCCACACTCTCCTGACTTTCCTGATCCTCTCCCCCACTGCCGATGCCTGAATCTGGGCTTATGAGGGCCCGACGCTCAGCCTGGAGCTTCTCAACATGCCCGTAAGAAGAAACCTGGAGGATATCTTCACCTCCACTGATGCCTTCAAGTACACATCCACTCCCCGTCTCTCCATCCTTCCCTCCACCCAACATCTCTCTATCCTTCCCTCCACCCCCCATCTCTCTATCCTTCCCTCCACCCCCCATCTCTATATCCTTCCCTCCACCCCTGATATCTCCGTCCTTCCCCCCTACACATCTATTACTATCCATCCTTTCTCCTCTGTTCTCCTCCTTCCACTCATCTATCTCTTCAGTAGTGCCACCTACTGGTCCGTAAGGGGAGTGTACAGAGCAGGGTTCCAGCTTGGTGAAGGTGGATCCAGGCTGGGAGCATTGAGATAAGAAGTAGCTGGAGTTGGAGAAGCCGGAGCGGCCACTGTTGTCCCATCTCTTCTCCTGTGGTGGTGCCGTCCTCAAGGCGGTGACGTTGTCCAGGCTGTCGGTGATCTCTACCTGGGAGATGTCTTCACGGTGCAAGGCAGAGTTGACGATTTCATGGGCGAACAAAGGACCCAGCCAAGCCTGTAGACACACACACACACACACACACACACACACACACACACACACACACACACACACACACACACACACACACACACACACACACACACACACACACACACACACACACACAGAAAGAGAGACATACAGAGGAGAGGAAAATGAAATGATCATTATTTTCATTCCTTTTTATTGCAGAGGCTGGTAAGGTGAGGACGGCATGGTCTTCCGACAGGTGGCTTCCCTCCTGCATGATGCTAATGTAAGACAATGGTGAGGACAGCTCATAATAATGTCTGGTATTAAATATATGGAAACTATGTTTGATACCATTCCATTCGTTAGGTTCCAGTCATTATAACCTAACTACCGCCATTATAACCTAACTACAGCCATTATAACCTAACTACAGCCATTATAACCTAACTACCGCCATTATAACGTAACTACAGCCATTATGACCTAACTACAGCCATTATAACCTAACTACAGCCATTATAACCTAACTACAGCCATTATAACCTAACTACAGCTGTAACCTAACTACAGCCATTATAACCTAACTACAACCATTATAACCGAACTACAGCTGTAACCAAACTACAGCCATTATAACCTAACTACAGCCATTATAACCTAACTACAGCCATTATAACCTAACTACAGCCATTACAACCTAACTACAGCCATTACAACCTAACTACCGCCATTGTAACCTAACTACCGCCATTATAACCTAACTACCGCCATTATAACCTAACTACAGCCATTATAACCTAACTACAGCCATTATAACCTAACTACAGCCATTATAACCTAACTACAGCCATTATAACCTAACTACAGCCATTACAACCTAACTACCGCCATTGTAACCTAACTACAGCCATTATAACCTAACTACAGCCATTATAACCTAACTACCGCCATAATAACCTAACTACAGCCATTATAACCTAACTACAGCCATTATAACCTAACTACAGCCATTATAACCTAACTACAGCCATTATAACCTAACTACCGCCATTGTAACCTAACTACAGCCATTATAACCTAACTACAGCCATTATAATCTAACTACCGCCATAACAAGGTAGTGCACAATACAGGGAATAGGGTCCCTTTTGGCACATGACTTCCGTCAAGAGTAGAACTAACCTTGAAGTTTCCATCGTGATGGAGGTTGAGGCCCTCAAAGTACCTGGAGGGATCTGGTATAGGAGGATTCAGAATCTTCTTGACCCTGTCAGCAATGAACGGAAATTAAAGGAAGTTGCACTAAACCAACTACAAAACATTACATCTAAAACATGATGTTTACTTTACAGTCCGTTGGTGACCGACCGACCGACCGACCGACCGACCGACCGACCGACCGACCGACAGACAGACAGACAGACAGACAGACAGACAGACAGACAGACAGACAGACAGACAGACAGACAGACAGACAGACAGACAGACAGACAGACAGACAGACAGACAGACAGACAGACAGACAGACAGACAGTACTCACGTTCCATTGCAGAGCAACATGGAGACAAGCAGGACCAGTACAACAACAGCTCCCACCACAGTGACCACCACAGAGTCCTGGTCTAGAACATCAGGACTACCTGAGAACAGGACCAGAGGAACAACATAGAACATACTTACAACACACTTACAACGTACATAACAACACCACTGTTTTACTAAAAGATTGGCATAGAAAAGCCTTCATTTACATTTCTGTCTGTAAGTTTGTTTTGAGCATGTGTCTGCCTATCTAAGAATGAAAGAAAGAAATAGGGAAGGAAGGATGAAGAAGGAGAATAAGCTATTTTTCAAGATTCATATGGAAACACACTACTATGCCTGCATTCCAAATGGCAACATATTCCCTATTTAGTGCAGTACTTTTGGCCCATAGGGCTCTGCACTATGTAGGGAACAATAGGGCCATTTGGGACACAGGCCAAGTATATATAGGCCCACATTCAAACGTGTACTAATTACCAATGACATCACTGATGCTGTATTTACCTGTTGGCTTCATCTGGCCCAGAGTGGAGACCCATGATGCACTGGGGCTCCAGTCGCTCCACTGACAGTCTGGGTAATCGTCTGGGTCGGCTCGAACCCTGACTCTGACCTGGTACCTCCCTCCTCTCTCCAGCGTGTCAGGGTCCAGGTCAAAATACGTCTGTTTGTTTGATATGTTCACCTCCACAGCATCCTGCAGTAGCACAACATACAGTAGGTGTACTTTTAGATAGTGTACAAAGAGACACTCTTTCACTGTATTCTCTCTTTCACATCTCTCCCCTTTCCCTCTCGTTATTATCTGTCCTCTGTCTCTGTCTCTCTCCCCCCCTCACCTCCCAGTGATGTAGTTCCTGTTTCCACTGTAGTTGGAAGTCATAGTTGAATATCATTTCTGAAATGGGAGCTCCTGGTGTCCAAGCGATTGAGGCATTGGTGACGGTCGGCTTGCCAGGGGGATGCATTTTAACTGCCAAACACAAAACAACACAGTTAATGTAGTCATAGTAGTACTAATATATCACTAATATCACTGTAACAGAACTACTAGTACTAAGTTGAATTAGAAATGTCAGTATCAGGTATGAATTAGTATTAAGTTGTATACAGTACATTCAGAAAGTATTCAGACCCCTTCCCTTTTTCCACATTTTGTTATGTTACAGCCTTATTCTAAAATTGATTAATAAAACAATTTCCCCATCAATCTACACACAACACCCCATAATGACAATGCGAAAACAGGTTTTTTGAAATGTTTGCAAATTTATTAAAAGTAAAAAAACAGAAATACCCTATTTGCCCTAATACCCTATTATAAGTATTCAGACCCTTTGCTATGAGAATCGAAATTGAGCTCAGGTGCATCCTGTTTCCATTGATCATCCTTGAGATGTTTCTACAACTTCATTGGAGTCAGTTGATTGGACAGGCACACACCTGTCTTTATAAGGTCCCACAGTTGACAGTGCATGTCAGAGCAAAAACCAAGCCATTAGGTCGAAGGAATTGTCCGTAGAGCTCCAAGACAGGATTGTGTCGAGGCACAGATCTGGGGAAGGGTACTGAAACATTCTGCAGCATTGAAGGTCCCCAAGAACACAGTGGCCACCATCTTTTTTAAATGGAAGAAGTTTGGAACCACCAAGACGCTTCCTAGAGCTGGCCGCCCGGCCAAACTGAGCTATCGGGGGAGGTGACCAAGAACCCGATGGTCACTCTGACAGAGCTCCAGAGTTCCTCTATGGAGATGGGAAAACTTTCCAGAAGGACAATCATCTATGCAACACTCACAAATCAGGCCTTTATAGTAGAGTAACCAGGCGGAAGCCACTCCTCAAAAAAAGGCACATTACAGTCCGCTTGGTGTTTACCTAAAGGCACCTAAAAGACTCACACCATGAGAAACAAGATTCTCTGGTCTGATGAAACCAAGATTGAACTCCTTGGCCCGAATGCCAAGCGTCACGTCTGGAGGAAACCTGGCACCATCCCTATGGTGAGCATAGTGGTGGCAGCATCATGCTGTGGGGATGTTTTTCAGCGGCAGGGACTGGGAGACCAGTCAGGCTTGAGGGAAAGATGAACGGAGAAAAGTACAGAGAGATCCTTGATGTAAACCTGCTCCAGAGCGCTCAGTACCTCTGACTGGGGCTAAGGTTCACCTTCAGCATGACCCGAAGCACACAGCCAAGACAACACAGGAGTGGTTTCGGGACATGTCTCTGAATGTCCTTGAGTGGCCCAGCCAGAGCCCGGACTTGAACTTCTCTGGAGAGACCTGAAAATAGCTGTGCAGCAACGCTCCCCATCCAATCTGACAGAACTTGAGAGGATATGCAGAGAAGAATGGGAGAAATTCCCCAAATACATCTGTGCCAAGTTTGTAGCGCCATACCTGTAACGCTCGTCGTCGTAAGGAAGAGTGGACCAAAGCGCAGCGTGGAAAGTGTTCATGATCTTTATTGTCAAGAATCACTCAAACAAAAATAACGAATACAAAAACGAAAGCGAACAGTTCCGTCAGGCACAGATACTAAACGGAAAACAACACCCCACAAAACCCAAACGGAAATTGACAATTTATATATGATCCCTAATCAGAGACAACGATAGACAGCTGCCTCTGATTGGGAACCACACCCGGCAAAAACAACAAAGAAATAGAAAACATAGATTCTCCCACCCGAGTCACACCCTGACCTAACCAAAAATAGAGAATAAATAAGGATCTCTAAGGTCAGGGCGTAACAATACCCAAGAAGACTCGAGGCTGTAATCGCTACCAAATGTGCCTTAACAAAGTACTGAGTTAAAGGGTCTGAATACTTATGTAATTTATTTGTATTTTTATACATTTGCAAAAATGTATTAAACCTGTTTTTGCTTTGTCATTTTGGGGTATTGTGTGTAAATTATGAGGGGGGAAAATGATTTAATACATTTTAGAATAAGGCTGTAACATAACAAAATGTGGATAAGGTGAAGGGGTCTGAATACTTTCTGAATGCACTGTAAATTAATAAGCTTTCCAGCATGTTTGTATTGCATTATGTTGTATCATAGTGTATTGATTTTGTGTATTTTGTATGATGACCTCACAAAGTTATAGTATCGTATCGTTGTAGTTGGTGTACAATTACTGTAGTAGTAGTAGGTTAGTAATATCTGACACATCGTACATAATATCACTCAAATGACTGTACACTTACTGTGGTTAAATGGTTGGTATTTAATCTGTATCACATAATCTTCTGCTTGTCCACACCGTACACCAATGGGTATTTTATCATCTTCCCAAAAGAACTGAAAGATAATTTACAGAAGTTCAGTTATCCAGGGTTGTTTGTCTATTGGTCTATATATATGCTATCATTGTTTTGTTATTATTATTATTAGGCAAAAAATATATAAAAAAATATTTTACAAATGACAAATTCCTGGTTAATTTATTCAAGATTAATATATTACATTCATGTTATTATTTTTATAATCTGTTTTTAAATCATTGTTTTTATCTATAATAATGCACATATATAACCAAGCATAGGTTTTTACTTGATGTAGTTTTATAAAACTCACTGGATTGTCCTCAAAGACCAGACTGCCGCCTCTCAAAGTTGTGTTGGAACCGCCCAAGGACTTCATCTCACATTGCCTGTAGTTACAACAGTGAACCATTGTTTCAGTTAGCATCTCAAATGGCACCCTATTCCCTATATAGTGCACTACTTTTGACCTATTCTATGGGAATAGGGTTCCATTTAGGGTGCATCCTTAGTCATCTTTACCTTTTAAACCCGGGGTATTCACCATGCAGAGTGCATGGCATGTCTGGGGGCACGCATGTGTTGTTCAACACACATGTGATGTTACTGATGAAGTCATTGACACACTGCAGACCTATGAGAAACAGAGACAGAGAGAGTGAGAGAGACAGAGAGAGTGAGAGAGAAACAGAGAGAGAGAGGAGAGAGAAACAGAGGCAGAGAGAGTGAGAGAGGAGAGAGGAGACAGAGAGGAGAGAGAAACCGAGAAACCAAGAAACCGAGACAGAGAGAGTGAGAGAGAAACAGAGAGAGAGAAAGAATTATAAGAGTTTTAATATAAGGGTCAATATAATGTTTTACAAGACTCTATGTCATGTTTTACAAGACTCTATGTCATGTTTTACAAGACACTATGTCATGTTTTACAAGACTCTATGTCATGTTTTACAAGACTCTATGTCATGTTTTACAAGACTCTATGTCATGTTTTACAAGACTCTATGTCATGTTTTACAAGGCTCTATGTCATGTTTTACAAGGCTCTATGTCATGTTTTACAAGGCTCTATGTCATGTTTTACAAGACTCTATATAATGTTTTACAAGACTCTATATAATGTTTTACAAGACTCTATGTCATGTTTTACAAGACTCCATATCATGTTTTATAAGGCTATATGTAATGTTTTATAAGGCTATATGTAATGCTTTATAAGGCTCTATATCATGTTTTATAAGGCTCTTTATCATGTTTTACAAGACTCTATGTCATGTTCTGTAAGGCTCTATGTCACGTTTTTTAAGGATCTATGTCATGTTTTACAAGGATCTATGTCATGTTTTACAAGGCTCTATATCAGGCTCTATGTCATGTTTTACAAGGCTCTATATCATGTTTAATCATACACTGCCGTTCAAAAGTTTGGGGTCACTTCGAAATGTCCTTGTTTTTGAAAGAAGCACATTTTTTGTCCTTTAAAATAACATCAAATTGATCAGAAACACAGTGTAGACATTGTTAATGTTGTAAATGACTATTGTTAATGGAAACGGCAGATTTTTTATGGAATATCTACATAGGCGTACAGAGGCCTATAATCAGCAACCATCACTCCTGTGTTCCAATGGCACGTTGTGTTAGCTAATCCAAGTTTATCATTTTACAAGGCTAATTGATCATTAGAAAACCCTTTTGCAATTATGTTAGCACAGTTGAAAACTGTGGTTCTGGTTAAAGAAGCAATAAAACTGGCCTTCTTTAGACTAGTTGAGTATCTGGAGCATCAGCATTTGTGGGTTCAATTACAGGCTCAAAATGGCCAGAAACAAAGAACTTTCTTCTGAAACCTGTCAGTCTATTCTTGTTCTGAGAAATGAAGGCTATTCCATGTGAGAAATTGCCAAGAAACTGAAGATCTCGTACAACGCTCTGTGTACTACTCCCTTCACAGAACAGTGCAAACTGGCTCTAACCAGAATAGAAAGAGGAGTGAGAGGCCCCGGTGCACAACTGAGCAAGAGGAAAGGTACATTAGAGTGTCTAGTTTGAGAAACAGATGCCTCACAAGTCCTCAACTGGCAGCTTCATTAAATAGTACCCACAAAACTCCAGTCTCAATGTCAACAGTGAAGAGGCGAGTGCAGGATGCTGGCCTTCTGAAAAACAGCTTCTATCTCAAGGCCATCAGACTTTTAAACAGCCATCACTAGCACAGAGAGGCTGCTGCCTACATACAGACTTGAAATCATTGGTCACTTTAATAATTGGAATACTAGTCACTTTAATAATGCCACTTTAATAATGTTTCATGTCTTGCATTACTCATCTCATATGTATATACTGTATTCTATACTATCTATTGCATCTTGCCAGTGCAGATCTGTCATTGCTCATCCATATATTTATATTTAGATATTCTTATTCCATTCCTTTACTTAGATTTGTGTGTATTCGGTATCTGTTGTGGAATTGTGAGATATTACTTGTTTGCTGCACTGTCAGAACTAGAAGCACAAGCATTTTGCTACGCTCGCAATAACATCTGCTAGCCATGTGTATGTGACCAATACAATTTGATTTGATTTACTGCAAATCACAAAGAAAACAGGAGCTGCCTCCACTATTCCAGCACCGTTTCAACTTCAACGTTTCATCATCATCAATCACCTCTGCTTAGTCTAATACAGTGACAACTAAAATATAACCCCCCAATAATGTGTCCAATCAACATAAGCTAAA